>NC_091178.1:42644325-42689953 GCF_040958095.1 Procambarus clarkii | reverse complement strand
TTTGTCCTTTAGGGGAGATTCCATCTGGTAGTGTGTGTGTGTCTTCCTTCCTTCGTCTTCCTTGGTGGTGTGTGTGTGTGTGTGTGTGTGTGTGTGTGTGTGTGTGTGTGTGTGTGTGTGTGTGTGTGTGTGTGTGTGTGTGTGTGTGTGTGTGTGTGTGTGTACTCACCTAATTGTACTGACCTAATTGTGCTTGCGGGGGTTGAGCTCTGGCTCTTTGGTCCCGCCTCTCAACCATCAATCAACTGGTGTACAGATTCCTGAGCCTATTGGGCTCTATCATATCTACATTTGAAACTGTGTATGGAGTCAGCCTCCACCACATCACTTCCTAATGCTTTCCATTTACTAACTACTCTGACCCTGAAAAAGTTCTTTCTAACGTCTCTGTGGCTCATTTTGGTACTCAGCTTCCACCTGTGTCCCTTTGTTCGCGTCCCACCAGTTTTGAATAGTTCATCCTTGTTTACCCGGTCAATTCCCCTGAGGATTTTGTAGGTTGTGATCATGTCCCCCCTTACTCTTCTGTCTTCCAGTGTCGTAAGGTGCATTTCCCGCAGCCTTTCCTCATAACTCATGCCTCTTAGTTCTGGGACTAGTCTAGTTGCATACCTTTGGACTTTTTCCAGCTTCGTCTTGTGCTTGACAAGGTACGGGCTCCATGCTGGGGCCGCATACTCCAGGATTGGTCTTACATATGTGGTGTACAAGATTCTGAATGATTCCTTACACAGGTTCCTGAACGCCGTTTCTGATGTTAGCCAGCCTCGCATATGCCGCAGACGTTATTCTCTTTATGTGGGCTTCAGGAGACAGGTTTGGTGTGATATCAACTCCTAGATCATTCTCTCTGTCTGTTTCATTAAGTACTTCGTCTCCTATTCTGTATCCTGTGCCTGGCCTCCTGTTTCCACTGCCTAGTTTCATTACTTTGCATTTACTCGGGTTGAACTTCAACAGCCATTTGTTGGACCATTCACTCAGTCTATCCAGGTCATCTTGTAGCCTCCTACTATCATCCTCTGTTTCAATCCTCCTCATAATTTTTGCATCGTCGGCAAACATTGAGAGGAACGAATCAATACCCTCTGGGAGATCATTTACATATACCAGAAACAGTATAGGTCCAAGGACTGACCCCTGCGGGACTCCACTTGTGACGTCTCGCCAATCTGAGACCTCACCTTTCACACAGACTCGTTGTCTCCTGTTGCTTAGATACTCCTCTATCCACCGGAGTACCTTCCCTCTCACTCCAGCCTGCATCTCCAACTTTCGCACTAGCCTCTTGTGTGGCACTGTATCAAAGGCTTTCTGACAATCCAAAAATATGCAGTCTGCCCACTCTTCTCTTTCTTGCCTTATTTTTGTTGCCTGGTCGTAGAATTCAAGTAACCCTGTGAGGCAGGACCTGCCATCCCTGAACCCATGTTGATGCTGTGTTACAAAGTTCCTTCGCTCCAGATGCTCCACTAGTTTTTTTCGCACAATCTTCTCCATCAGCTTGCATGGTATGCAGGTTAGGGACACTGGCCTGTAGTTCAGTGCCTCCTGTCTATTCCCTTTCTTGTATATCGGGACTACGTTAGCTGCTTTCCAAATATCTGGCAGTTCCCCTGTTGCCAGTGATTTGCTATACACTATGGAGAGTGGTAGGCTCAGTTCTCTTGCTCCTTCCTTTAGAACCCAAGGGGAGATTCCATCTGGGCCTATAGCCTTCGTCACGTCCAACTCTAGTAAACACTTCCTTACTTCCCCAAGTAAACACTTCCTTACTTCCCCAGTGTGGTGTGTGTGTGTGTGTGTGTGTGTGTGTGTGTGTGTGTGTGTGTGTGTGTGTGTGTGTGTGTGTGTGTGTGTGTGTGTGTGTGTGTGTGTGTACTCACCTAATTGTACTGACCTAATTGTGCTTGCGGGGGTTGAGCTCTGGCTCTTTGGTCCCGCCTCTCAACCATCAATCAACTGGTGTACAGATTCCTGAGCCTATTGGGCTCTATCATATCTACATTTGAAACTGTGTATGGAGTCAGCCTCCACCACATCACTTCCTAATGCTTTCCATTTACTAACTACTCTGACCCTGAAAAAGTTCTTTCTAACGTCTCTGTGGCTCATTTTGGTACTCAGCTTCCACCTGTGTCCCTTTGTTCGCGTCCCACCAGTTTTGAATAGTTCATCCTTGTTTACCCGGTCAATTCCCCTGAGGATTTTGTAGGTTGTGATCATGTCCCCCCTTACTCTTCTGTCTTCCAGTGTCGTAAGGTGCATTTCCCGCAGCCTTTCCTCATAACTCATGCCTCTTAGTTCTGGGACTAGTCTAGTTGCATACCTTTGGACTTTTTCCAGCTTCGTCTTGTGCTTGACAAGGTACGGGCTCCATGCTGGGGCCGCATACTCCAGGATTGGTCTTACATATGTGGTGTACAAGATTCTGAATGATTCCTTACACAGGTTCCTGAACGCCGTTCTGATGTTAGCCAGCCTCGCATATGCCGCAGACGTTATTCTCTTTATGTGGGCTTCAGGAGACAGGTTTGGTGTGATATCAACTCCTAGATCATTCTCTCTGTCTGTTTCATTAAGTACTTCGTCTCCTATTCTGTATCCTGTGCCTGGCCTCCTGTTTCCACTGCCTAGTTTCATTACTTTGCATTTACTCGGGTTGAACTTCAACAGCCATTTGTTGGACCATTCACTCAGTCTATCCAGGTCATCTTGTAGCCTCCTACTATCATCCTCTGTTTCAATCCTCCTCATAATTTTTGCATCGTCGGCAAACATTGAGAGGAACGAATCAATACCCTCTGGGAGATCATTTACATATACCAGAAACAGTATAGGTCCAAGGACTGACCCCTGCGGGACTCCACTTGTGACGTCTCGCCAATCTGAGACCTCACCTTTCACACAGACTCGTTGTCTCCTGTTGCTTAGATACTCCTCTATCCACCGGAGTACCTTCCCTCTCACTCCAGCCTGCATCTCCAACTTTCGCACTAGCCTCTTGTGTGGCACTGTATCAAAGGCTTTCTGACAATCCAAAAATATGCAGTCTGCCCACTCTTCTCTTTCTTGCCTTATTTTTGTTGCCTGGTCGTAGAATTCAAGTAACCCTGTGAGGCAGGACCTGCCATCCCTGAACCCATGTTGATGCTGTGTTACAAAGTTCCTTCGCTCCAGATGCTCCACTAGTTTTTTTCGCACAATCTTCTCCATCAGCTTGCATGGTATGCAGGTTAGGGACACTGGCCTGTAGTTCAGTGCCTCCTGTCTATTCCCTTTCTTGTATATCGGGACTACGTTAGCTGCTTTCCAAATATCTGGCAGTTCCCCTGTTGCCAGTGATTTGCTATACACTATGGAGAGTGGTAGGCTCAGTTCTCTTGCTCCTTCCTTTAGAACCCAAGGGGAGATTCCATCTGGGCCTATAGCCTTCGTCACGTCCAACTCTAGTAAACACTTCCTTACTTCCCCAAGTAAACACTTCCTTACTTCCCCAGTGTGTGTGTGTGTGTGTGTGTGTGTGTGTGTGTGTGTGTGTGTGTGTGTGTGTGTGTGTGTGTGTGTGTGTGTGTGTGTGTGTGTGTGTGTGTGTGTGTACTCACCTAATTGTACTGACCTAATTGTGCTTGCGGGGGTTGAGCTCTGGCTCTTTGGTCCCGCCTCTCAACCGTCAATCAACTGGTGTACAGATTCCTGAGCCTATTGGGCTCTATCATATCTACATTTGAAACTGTGTATGGAGTCAGCCTCCACCACATCACTTTCTAATGCTTTCCATTTACTAACTACTCTGACCCTGAAAAAGTTCTTTCTAACGTCTCTGTAGCTCATTTTGGTACTCAGCTTCCACCTGTGTCCCTTTGTTCGCGTCCCACCAGTTTTGAATAGTTCATCCTTGTTTACCCGGTCAATTCCCCTGAGGATTTTGTAGGTTGTGATCATGTCCCCCCTTACTCTTCTGTCTTCCAGTGTCGTAAGGTGCATTTCCCGCAGCCTTTCCTCATAACTCATGCCTCTTAGTTCTGGGACTAGTCTAGTAGCATACCTTTGGACTTTTTCCAGCTTCGTCTTGTGCTTGACAAGGTACGGGCTCCATGCTGGGGCCGCATACTCCAGGATTGGTCTTACATATGTGGTGTACAAGATTCTGAATGATTCCTTACACAGGTTCCTGAACGCCGTTCTGATGTTAGCCAGCCTCGCATATGCCGCAGACGTTATTCTCTTTATGTGGGCTTCAGGAGACAGGTTTGGTGTGATATCAACTCCTAGATCATTCTCTCTGTCTGTTTCATTAAGTACTTCGTCTCCTATTCTGTATCCTGTGCCTGGCCTCCTGTTTCCACTGCCTAGTTTCATTACTTTGCATTTACTCGGGTTGAACTTCAACAGCCATTTGTTGGACCATTCACTCAGTCTATCCAGGTCATCTTGTAGCCTCCTACTATCATCCTCTGTTTCAATCCTCCTCATAATTTTTGCATCGTCGGCAAACATTGAGAGGAACGAATCAATACCCTCTGGGAGATCATTTACATATACCAGAAACAGTATAGGCCCAAGGACTGACCCCTGCGGGACTCCACTTGTGACGTCTCGCCAATCTGAGACCTCACCTTTCACACAGACTCGTTGTCTCCTGTTGCTTAGATACTCCTCTATCCACCGGAGTACCTTCCCTCTCACTCCAGCCTGCATCTCCAACTTTCGCACTAGCCTCTTGTGTGGCACTGTATCAAAGGCTTTCTGACAATCCAAAAATATGCAGTCTGCCCACTCGTCTCTTTCTTGCCTTATTTTTGTTGCCAGGTCGTAGAATTCAAGTAACCCTGTGAGGCAGGACCTGCCATCCCTGAACCCATGTTGATGCTGTGTTACAAAGTTCCTTCGCTCCAGATGCTCCACTAGTTTTTTTCGCACAATCTTCTCCATCAGCTTGCATGGTATGCAGGTTAGGGACACTGGCCTGTAGTTCAGTGCCTCCTGTCTATTCCCTTTCTTGTATATCGGGACTACGTTAGCTGCTTTCCAAATATCTGGCAGTTCCCCTGTTGCCAGTGATTTGCTATACACTATGGAGAGTGGTAGGCTCAGTTCTCTTGCTCCTTCCTTTAGAACCCAAGGGGAGATTCCATCTGGGCCTATAGCCTTCGTCACGTCCAACTCTAGTAAACACTTCCTTACTTCCCCAAGTAAACACTTCCTTACTTCCCCAGTGTGTGTGTGTGTGTGTGTGTGTGTGTGTGTGTGTGTGTGTGTGTGTGTGTGTGTGTGTGTGTGTGTGTGTGTGTACTCACCTAATTGTACTGACCTAATTGTGCTTGCGGGGGTTGAGCTCTGGCTCTTTGGTCCCGCCTCTCAACCATCAATCAACTGGTGTACAGATTCCTGAGCCTATTGGGCTCTATCATATCTACATTTGAAACTGTGTATGGAGTCAGCCTCCACCACATCACTTCCTAATGCTTTCCATTTACTAACTACTCTGACCCTGAAAAAGTTCTTTCTAACGTCTCTGTGGCTCATTTTGGTACTCAGCTTCCACCTGTGTCCCTTTGTTCGCGTCCCACCAGTTTTGAATAGTTCATCCTTGTTTACCCGGTCAATTCCCCTGAGGATTTTGTAGGTTGTGATCATGTCCCCCCTTACTCTTCTGTCTTCCAGTGTCGTAAGGTGCATTTCCCGCAGCCTTTCCTCATAACTCATGCCTCTTAGTTCTGGGACTAGTCTAGTTGCATACCTTTGGACTTTTTCCAGCTTCGTCTTGTGCTTGACAAGGTACGGGCTCCATGCTGGGGCCGCATACTCCAGGATTGGTCTTACATATGTGGTGTACAAGATTCTGAATGATTCCTTACACAGGTTCCTGAACGCCGTTCTGATGTTAGCCAGCCTCGCATATGCCGCAGACGTTATTCTCTTTATGTGGGCTTCAGGAGACAGGTTTGGTGTGATATCAACTCCTAGATCATTCTCTCTGTCTGTTTCATTAAGTACTTCGTCTCCTATTCTGTATCCTGTGCCTGGCCTCCTGTTTCCACTGCCTAGTTTCATTACTTTGCATTTACTCGGGTTGAACTTCAACAGCCATTTGTTGGACCATTCACTCAGTCTATCCAGGTCATCTTGTAGCCTCCTACTATCATCCTCTGTTTCAATCCTCCTCATAATTTTTGCATCGTCGGCAAACATTGAGAGGAACGAATCAATACCCTCTGGGAGATCATTTACATATACCAGAAACAGTATAGGTCCAAGGACTGACCCCTGCGGGACTCCACTTGTGACGTCTCGCCAATCTGAGACCTCACCTTTCACACAGACTCGTTGTCTCCTGTTGCTTAGATACTCCTCTATCCACCGGAGTACCTTCCCTCTCACTCCAGCCTGCATCTCCAACTTTCGCACTAGCCTCTTGTGTGGCACTGTATCAAAGGCTTTCTGACAATCCAAAAATATGCAGTCTGCCCACTCTTCTCTTTCTTGCCTTATTTTTGTTGCCTGGTCGTAGAATTCAAGTAACCCTGTGAGGCAGGACCTGCCATCCCTGAACCCATGTTGATGCTGTGTTACAAAGTTCCTTCGCTCCAGATGCTCCACTAGTTTTTTTCGCACAATCTTCTCCATCAGCTTGCATGGTATGCAGGTTAGGGACACTGGCCTGTAGTTCAGTGCCTCCTGTCTATTCCCTTTCTTGTATATCGGGACTACGTTAGCTGCTTTCCAAATATCTGGCAGTTCCCCTGTTGCCAGTGATTTGCTATACACTATGGAGAGTGGTAGGCTCAGTTCTCTTGCTCCTTCCTTTAGAACCCAAGGGGAGATTCCATCTGGGCCTATAGCCTTCGTCACGTCCAACTCTAGTAAACACTTCCTTACTTCCCCAAGTAAACACTTCCTTACTTCCCCAGTGTGTGTGTGTGTGTGTGTGTGTGTGTGTGTGTGTGTGTGTGTGTGTGTGTGTGTGTGTGTGTGTGTGTGTGTGTGTGTGTGTGTGTGTGTGTGTGTACTCACCTAATTGTACTGACCTAATTGTGCTTGCGGGGGTTGAGCTCTGGCTCTTTGGTCCCGCCTCTCAACCGTCAATCAACTGGTGTACAGATTCCTGAGCCTATTGGGCTCTATCATATCTACATTTGAAACTGTGTATGGAGTCAGCCTCCACCACATCACTTTCTAATGCTTTCCATTTACTAACTACTCTGACCCTGAAAAAGTTCTTTCTAACGTCTCTGTAGCTCATTTTGGTACTCAGCTTCCACCTGTGTCCCTTTGTTCGCGTCCCACCAGTTTTGAATAGTTCATCCTTGTTTACCCGGTCAATTCCCCTGAGGATTTTGTAGGTTGTGATCATGTCCCCCCTTACTCTTCTGTCTTCCAGTGTCGTAAGGTGCATTTCCCGCAGCCTTTCCTCATAACTCATGCCTCTTAGTTCTGGGACTAGTCTAGTAGCATACCTTTGGACTTTTTCCAGCTTCGTCTTGTGCTTGACAAGGTACGGGCTCCATGCTGGGGCCGCATACTCCAGGATTGGTCGTACATATGTGGTGTACAAGATTCTGAATGATTCCTTACACAGGTTCCTGAACGCCGTTCTGATGTTAGCCAGCCTCGCATATGCCGCAGACGTTATTCTCTTTATGTGGGCTTCAGGAGACAGGTTTGGTGTGATATCAACTCCTAGATCATTCTCTCTGTCTGTTTCATTAAGTACTTCGTCTCCTATTCTGTATCCTGTGCCTGGCCTCCTGTTTCCACTGCCTAGTTTCATTACTTTGCATTTACTCGGGTTGAACTTCAACAGCCATTTGTTGGACCATTCACTCAGTCTATCCAGGTCATCTTGTAGCCTCCTACTATCATCCTCTGTTTCAATCCTCCTCATAATTTTTGCATCGTCGGCAAACATTGAGAGGAACGAATCAATACCCTCTGGGAGATCATTTACATATACCAGAAACAGTATAGGCCCAAGGACTGACCCCTGCGGGACTCCACTTGTGACGTCTCGCCAATCTGAGACCTCACCTTTCACACAGACTCGTTGTCTCCTGTTGCTTAGATACTCCTCTATCCACCGGAGTACCTTCCCTCTCACTCCAGCCTGCATCTCCAACTTTCGCACTAGCCTCTTGTGTGGCACTGTATCAAAGGCTTTCTGACAATCCAAAAATATGCAGTCTGCCCACTCGTCTCTTTCTTGCCTTATTTTTGTTGCCAGGTCGTAGAATTCAAGTAACCCTGTGAGGCAGGACCTGCCATCCCTGAACCCATGTTGATGCTGTGTTACAAAGTTCCTTCGCTCCAGATGCTCCACTAGTTTTTTTCGCACAATCTTCTCCATCAGCTTGCATGGTATGCAGGTTAGGGACACTGGCCTGTAGTTCAGTGCCTCCTGTCTATTCCCTTTCTTGTATATCGGGACTACGTTAGCTGCTTTCCAAATATCTGGCAGTTCCCCTGTTGCCAGTGATTTGCTATACACTATGGAGAGTGGTAGGCTCAGTTCTCTTGCTCCTTCCTTTAGAACCCAAGGGGAGATTCCATCTGGGCCTATAGCCTTCGTCACGTCCAACTCTAGTAAACACTTCCTTACTTCCCCAAGTAAACACTTCCTTACTTCCCCAGTGTGTGTGTGTGTGTGTGTGTGTGTGTGTGTGTGTGTGTGTGTGTGTGTGTGTGTGTGTGTGTGTGTGTGTGTACTCACCTAATTGTACTGACCTAATTGTGCTTGCGGGGGTTGAGCTCTGGCTCTTTGGTCCCGCCTCTCAACCATCAATCAACTGGTGTACAGATTCCTGAGCCTATTGGGCTCTATCATATCTACATTTGAAACTGTGTATGGAGTCAGCCTCCACCACATCACTTCCTAATGCTTTCCATTTACTAACTACTCTGACCCTGAAAAAGTTCTTTCTAACGTCTCTGTGGCTCATTTTGGTACTCAGCTTCCACCTGTGTCCCTTTGTTCGCGTCCCACCAGTTTTGAATAGTTCATCCTTGTTTACCCGGTCAATTCCCCTGAGGATTTTGTAGGTTGTGATCATGTCCCCCCTTACTCTTCTGTCTTCCAGTGTCGTAAGGTGCATTTCCCGCAGCCTTTCCTCATAACTCATGCCTCTTAGTTCTGGGACTAGTCTAGTTGCATACCTTTGGACTTTTTCCAGCTTCGTCTTGTGCTTGACAAGGTACGGGCTCCATGCTGGGGCCGCATACTCCAGGATTGGTCTTACATATGTGGTGTACAAGATTCTGAATGATTCCTTACACAGGTTCCTGAACGCCGTTCTGATGTTAGCCAGCCTCGCATATGCCGCAGACGTTATTCTCTTTATGTGGGCTTCAGGAGACAGGTTTGGTGTGATATCAACTCCTAGATCATTCTCTCTGTCTGTTTCATTAAGTACTTCGTCTCCTATTCTGTATCCTGTGCCTGGCCTCCTGTTTCCACTGCCTAGTTTCATTACTTTGCATTTACTCGGGTTGAACTTCAACAGCCATTTGTTGGACCATTCACTCAGTCTATCCAGGTCATCTTGTAGCCTCCTACTATCATCCTCTGTTTCAATCCTCCTCATAATTTTTGCATCGTCGGCAAACATTGAGAGGAACGAATCAATACCCTCTGGGAGATCATTTACATATACCAGAAACAGTATAGGTCCAAGGACTGACCCCTGCGGGACTCCACTTGTGACGTCTCGCCAATCTGAGACCTCACCTTTCACACAGACTCGTTGTCTCCTGTTGCTTAGATACTCCTCTATCCACCGGAGTACCTTCCCTCTCACTCCAGCCTGCATCTCCAACTTTCGCACTAGCCTCTTGTGTGGCACTGTATCAAAGGCTTTCTGACAATCCAAAAATATGCAGTCTGCCCACTCTTCTCTTTCTTGCCTTATTTTTGTTGCCTGGTCGTAGAATTCAAGTAACCCTGTGAGGCAGGACCTGCCATCCCTGAACCCATGTTGATGCTGTGTTACAAAGTTCCTTCGCTCCAGATGCTCCACTAGTTTTTTTCGCACAATCTTCTCCATCAGCTTGCATGGTATGCAGGTTAGGGACACTGGCCTGTAGTTCAGTGCCTCCTGTCTATTCCCTTTCTTGTATATCGGGACTACGTTAGCTGCTTTCCAAATATCTGGCAGTTCCCCTGTTGCCAGTGATTTGCTATACACTATGGAGAGTGGTAGGCTCAGTTCTCTTGCTCCTTCCTTTAGAACCCAAGGGGAGATTCCATCTGGGCCTATAGCCTTCGTCACGTCCAACTCTAGTAAACACTTCCTTACTTCCCCAAGTAAACACTTCCTTACTTCCCCAGTGTGTGTGTGTGTGTGTGTGTGTGTGTGTGTGTGTGTGTGTGTGTGTGTGTGTGTGTGTGTGTGTGTGTGTGTGTGTGTGTGTGTGTGTGTGTGTGTACTCACCTAATTGTACTGACCTAATTGTGCTTGCGGGGGTTGAGCTCTGGCTCTTTGGTCCCGCCTCTCAACCGTCAATCAACTGGTGTACAGATTCCTGAGCCTATTGGGCTCTATCATATCTACATTTGAAACTGTGTATGGAGTCAGCCTCCACCACATCACTTTCTAATGCTTTCCATTTACTAACTACTCTGACCCTGAAAAAGTTCTTTCTAACGTCTCTGTAGCTCATTTTGGTACTCAGCTTCCACCTGTGTCCCTTTGTTCGCGTCCCACCAGTTTTGAATAGTTCATCCTTGTTTACCCGGTCAATTCCCCTGAGGATTTTGTAGGTTGTGATCATGTCCCCCCTTACTCTTCTGTCTTCCAGTGTCGTAAGGTGCATTTCCCGCAGCCTTTCCTCATAACTCATGCCTCTTAGTTCTGGGACTAGTCTAGTAGCATACCTTTGGACTTTTTCCAGCTTCGTCTTGTGCTTGACAAGGTACGGGCTCCATGCTGGGGCCGCATACTCCAGGATTGGTCGTACATATGTGGTGTACAAGATTCTGAATGATTCCTTACACAGGTTCCTGAACGCCGTTCTGATGTTAGCCAGCCTCGCATATGCCGCAGACGTTATTCTCTTTATGTGGGCTTCAGGAGACAGGTTTGGTGTGATATCAACTCCTAGATCATTCTCTCTGTCTGTTTCATTAAGTACTTCGTCTCCTATTCTGTATCCTGTGCCTGGCCTCCTGTTTCCACTGCCTAGTTTCATTACTTTGCATTTACTCGGGTTGAACTTCAACAGCCATTTGTTGGACCATTCACTCAGTCTATCCAGGTCATCTTGTAGCCTCCTACTATCATCCTCTGTTTCAATCCTCCTCATAATTTTTGCATCGTCGGCAAACATTGAGAGGAACGAATCAATACCCTCTGGGAGATCATTTACATATACCAGAAACAGTATAGGCCCAAGGACTGACCCCTGCGGGACTCCACTTGTGACGTCTCGCCAATCTGAGACCTCACCTTTCACACAGACTCGTTGTCTCCTGTTGCTTAGATACTCCTCTATCCACCGGAGTACCTTCCCTCTCACTCCAGCCTGCATCTCCAACTTTCGCACTAGCCTCTTGTGTGGCACTGTATCAAAGGCTTTCTGACAATCCAAAAATATGCAGTCTGCCCACTCGTCTCTTTCTTGCCTTATTTTTGTTGCCAGGTCGTAGAATTCAAGTAACCCTGTGAGGCAGGACCTGCCATCCCTGAACCCATGTTGATGCTGTGTTACAAAGTTCCTTCGCTCCAGATGCTCCACTAGTTTTTTTCGCACAATCTTCTCCATCAGCTTGCATGGTATGCAGGTTAGGGACACTGGCCTGTAGTTCAGTGCCTCCTGTCTATTCCCTTTCTTGTATATCGGGACTACGTTAGCTGCTTTCCAAATATCTGGCAGTTCCCCTGTTGCCAGTGATTTGCTATACACTATGGAGAGTGGTAGGCTCAGTTCTCTTGCTCCTTCCTTTAGAACCCAAGGGGAGATTCCATCTGGGCCTATAGCCTTCGTCACGTCCAACTCTAGTAAACACTTCCTTACTTCCCCAAGTAAACACTTCCTTACTTCCCCAGTGTGTGTGTGTGTGTGTGTGTGTGTGTGTGTGTGTGTGTGTGTGTGTGTGTGTGTGTGTGTGTGTGTGTGTGTGTGTGTGTGTGTGTGTGTGTACTCACCTAATTGTACTGACCTAATTGTGCTTGCGGGGGTTGAGCTCTGGCTCTTTGGTCCCGCCTCTCAACCGTCAATCAACTGGTGTACAGATTCCTGAGCCTATTGGGCTCTATCATATCTACATTTGAAACTGTGTATGGAGTCAGCCTCCACCACATCACTTTCTAATGCTTTCCATTTACTAACTACTCTGACCCTGAAAAAGTTCTTTCTAACGTCTCTGTAGCTCATTTTGGTACTCAGCTTCCACCTGTGTCCCTTTGTTCGCGTCCCACCAGTTTTGAATAGTTCATCCTTGTTTACCCGGTCAATTCCCCTGAGGATTTTGTAGGTTGTGATCATGTCCCCCCTTACTCTTCTGTCTTCCAGTGTCGTAAGGTGCATTTCCCGCAGCCTTTCCTCATAACTCATGCCTCTTAGTTCTGGGACTAGTCTAGTAGCATACCTTTGGACTTTTTCCAGCTTCGTCTTGTGCTTGACAAGGTACGGGCTCCATGCTGGGGCCGCATACTCCAGGATTGGTCGTACATATGTGGTGTACAAGATTCTGAATGATTCCTTACACAGGTTCCTGAACGCCGTTCTGATGTTAGCCAGCCTCGCATATGCCGCAGACGTTATTCTCTTTATGTGGGCTTCAGGAGACAGGTTTGGTGTGATATCAACTCCTAGATCATTCTCTCTGTCTGTTTCATTAAGTACTTCGTCTCCTATTCTGTATCCTGTGCCTGGCCTCCTGTTTCCACTGCCTAGTTTCATTACTTTGCATTTACTCGGGTTGAACTTCAACAGCCATTTGTTGGACCATTCACTCAGTCTATCCAGGTCATCTTGTAGCCTCCTACTATCATCCTCTGTTTCAATCCTCCTCATAATTTTTGCATCGTCGGCAAACATTGAGAGGAACGAATCAATACCCTCTGGGAGATCATTTACATATACCAGAAACAGTATAGGCCCAAGGACTGACCCCTGCGGGACTCCACTTGTGACGTCTCGCCAATCTGAGACCTCACCTTTCACACAGACTCGTTGTCTCCTGTTGCTTAGATACTCCTCTATCCACCGGAGTACCTTCCCTCTCACTCCAGCCTGCATCTCCAACTTTCGCACTAGCCTCTTGTGTGGCACTGTATCAAAGGCTTTCTGACAATCCAAAAATATGCAGTCTGCCCACTCGTCTCTTTCTTGCCTTATTTTTGTTGCCAGGTCGTAGAATTCAAGTAACCCTGTGAGGCAGGACCTGCCATCCCTGAACCCATGTTGATGCTGTGTTACAAAGTTCCTTCGCTCCAGATGCTCCACTAGTTTTTTTCGCACAATCTTCTCCATCAGCTTGCATGGTATGCAGGTTAGGGACACTGGCCTGTAGTTCAGTGCCTCCTGTCTATTCCCTTTCTTGTATATCGGGACTACGTTAGCTGCTTTCCAAATATCTGGCAGTTCCCCTGTTGCCAGTGATTTGCTATACACTATGGAGAGTGGTAGGCTCAGTTCTCTTGCTCCTTCCTTTAGAACCCAAGGGGAGATTCCATCTGGGCCTATAGCCTTCGTCACGTCCAACTCTAGTAAACACTTCCTTACTTCCCCAAGTAAACACTTCCTTACTTCCCCAGTGTGTGTGTGTGTGTGTGTGTGTGTGTGTGTGTGTGTGTGTGTGTGTGTGTGTGTGTGTGTGTGTGTGTGTGTGTGTGTGTGTGTGTGTGTGTGTGTACTCACCTAATTGTACTGACCTAATTGTGCTTGCGGGGGTTGAGCTCTGGCTCTTTGGTCCCGCCTCTCAACCGTCAATCAACTGGTGTACAGATTCCTGAGCCTATTGGGCTCTATCATATCTACATTTGAAACTGTGTATGGAGTCAGCCTCCACCACATCACTTTCTAATGCTTTCCATTTACTAACTACTCTGACCCTGAAAAAGTTCTTTCTAACGTCTCTGTAGCTCATTTTGGTACTCAGCTTCCACCTGTGTCCCTTTGTTCGCGTCCCACCAGTTTTGAATAGTTCATCCTTGTTTACCCGGTCAATTCCCCTGAGGATTTTGTAGGTTGTGATCATGTCCCCCCTTACTCTTCTGTCTTCCAGTGTCGTAAGGTGCATTTCCCGCAGCCTTTCCTCATAACTCATGCCTCTTAGTTCTGGGACTAGTCTAGTAGCATACCTTTGGACTTTTTCCAGCTTCGTCTTGTGCTTGACAAGGTACGGGCTCCATGCTGGGGCCGCATACTCCAGGATTGGTCGTACATATGTGGTGTACAAGATTCTGAATGATTCCTTACACAGGTTCCTGAACGCCGTTCTGATGTTAGCCAGCCTCGCATATGCCGCAGACGTTATTCTCTTTATGTGGGCTTCAGGAGACAGGTTTGGTGTGATATCAACTCCTAGATCATTCTCTCTGTCTGTTTCATTAAGTACTTCGTCTCCTATTCTGTATCCTGTGCCTGGCCTCCTGTTTCCACTGCCTAGTTTCATTACTTTGCATTTACTCGGGTTGAACTTCAACAGCCATTTGTTGGACCATTCACTCAGTCTATCCAGGTCATCTTGTAGCCTCCTACTATCATCCTCTGTTTCAATCCTCCTCATAATTTTTGCATCGTCGGCAAACATTGAGAGGAACGAATCAATACCCTCTGGGAGATCATTTACATATACCAGAAACAGTATAGGCCCAAGGACTGACCCCTGCGGGACTCCACTTGTGACGTCTCGCCAATCTGAGACCTCACCTTTCACACAGACTCGTTGTCTCCTGTTGCTTAGATACTCCTCTATCCACCGGAGTACCTTCCCTCTCACTCCAGCCTGCATCTCCAACTTTCGCACTAGCCTCTTGTGTGGCACTGTATCAAAGGCTTTCTGACAATCCAAAAATATGCAGTCTGCCCACTCGTCTCTTTCTTGCCTTATTTTTGTTGCCAGGTCGTAGAATTCAAGTAACCCTGTGAGGCAGGACCTGCCATCCCTGAACCCATGTTGATGCTGTGTTACAAAGTTCCTTCGCTCCAGATGCTCCACTAGTTTTTTTCGCACAATCTTCTCCATCAGCTTGCATGGTATGCAGGTTAGGGACACTGGCCTGTAGTTCAGTGCCTCCTGTCTATTCCCTTTCTTGTATATCGGGACTACGTTAGCTGCTTTCCAAATATCTGGCAGTTCCCCTGTTGCCAGTGATTTGCTATACACTATGGAGAGTGGTAGGCTCAGTTCTCTTGCTCCTTCCTTTAGAACCCAAGGGGAGATTCCATCTGGGCCTATAGCCTTCGTCACGTCCAACTCTAGTAAACACTTCCTTACTTCCCCAAGTAAACACTTCCTTACTTCCCCAGTGTGTGTGTGTGTGTGTGTGTGTGTGTGTGTGTGTGTGTGTGTGTGTGTGTGTGTGTGTGTGTGTGTGTGTGTGTGTGTGTGTGTGTGTGTGTGTGTGTGTGTGTGTGTGTGTGTGTGTGTGTGTGTGTGTGTGTGTGTGTGTGTGTGTGTGTGTGTGTGTGTGTGTGTGTGTGTGTGTGTGTGTGTGTGTGTGTGTGTGTGTGTGTGTGTGTGTGTGTGTGTGTGTGTGTGTGTGTGTGTGTGTGTGTGTGTGTGTGTGTGTGTGTGTGTGTGTGTGTGTGTGTGTGTGTGTGTGTGTGTGTGTGTGTGTGTGTGTGTGTGTGTGTGTGTGTGTGTGTGTGTGTGTGTGTGTGTGTGTGTGTGTGTGTGTGTGTGTGTGTGTGTGTGTGTGTGTGTGTGTGTGTGTGTGTGTGTGTGTGTGTGTGTGTGTGTGTGTGTGTGTGTGTGTGTGTGTGTGTGTGTGTGTGTGTGTGTGTGTGTGTGTGTGTGTGTGTGTGTGTGTGTGTGTGTGTGTGTGTGTGTACTCACCTAATTGTACTGACCTAATTGTGCTTGCGGGGGTTGAGCTCTGGCTCTTTGGTCCCGCCTCTCAACCGTCAATCAACTGGTGTACAGATTCCTGAGCCTATTGGGCTCTATCATATCTACATTTGAAACTGTGTATGGAGTCAGCCTCCACCACATCACTTCCTAATGCTTTCCATATACTAACTACTCTGACCCTGAAAAAGTTCTTTCTAACGTCTCCGTGGCTCATTTTGGTACTCAGCTTCCACCTGTGTCCCTTTGTTCGCGTCCCACCAGTTTTGAATAGTTCATCCTTGTTTACCCGGTCAATTCCCCTGAGGATTTTGTAGGTTGTGATCATGTCCCCCCTTACTCTTCTGTCTTCCAGTGTCGTAAGGTGCATTTCCCGCAGCCTTTCCTCATAACTCATGCCTCTTAGTTCTGGGACTAGTCTAGTTGCATACCTTTGGACTTTTTCCAGCTTCGTCTTGTGCTTGACAAGGTACGGGCTCCATGCTGGGGCCGCATACTCCAGGATTGGTCTTACATATGTGGTGTACAAGATTCTGAATGATTCCTTACACAGGTTCCTGAACGCCGTTCTGATGTTAGCCAGCCTCGCATATGCCGCAGACGTTATTCTCTTTATGTGGGCTTCAGGAGACAGGTTTGGTGTGATATCAACTCCTAGATCATTCTCTCTGTCTGTTTCATTAAGTACTTCGTCTCCTATTCTGTATCCTGTGCCTGGCCTCCTGTTTCCACTGCCTAGTTTCATTACTTTGCATTTACTCGGGTTGAACTTCAACAGCCATTTGTTGGACCATTCACTCAGTCTATCCAGGTCATCTTGTAGCCTCCTACTATCATCCTCTGTTTCAATCCTCCTCATAATTTTTGCATCGTCGGCAAACATTGAGAGGAACGAATCAATACCCTCTGGGAGATCATTTACATATACCAGAAACAGTATAGGTCCAAGGACTGACCCCTGTGGGACTCCACTTGTGACGTCTCGCCAATCTGAGACCTCACCTTTCACACAGACTCGTTGTCTCCTGTTGCTTAGATACTCCTCTATCCACCGGAGTACCTTCCCTCTCACTCCAGCCTGCATCTCCAACTTTCGCACTAGCCTCTTGTGTGGCACTGTATCAAAGGCTTTCTGACAATCCAAAAATATGCAGTCTGCCCACTCTTCTCTTTCTTGCCTTATTTTTGTTGCCTGGTCGTAGAATTCAAGTAACCCTGTGAGGCAGGACCTGCCATCCCTGAACCCATGTTGATGCTGTGTTACAAAGTTCCTTCGCTCCAGATGCTCCACTAGTTTTTTTCGCACAATCTTCTCCATCAGCTTGCATGGTATGCAGGTTAGGGACACTGGCCTGTAGTTCAGTGCCTCCTGTCTATTCCCTTTCTTGTATATCGGGACTACGTTAGCTGCTTTCCAAATATCTGGCAGTTCCCCTGTTGCCAGTGATTTGCTATACACTATGGAGAGTGGTAGGCTCAGTTCTCTTGCTCCTTCCTTTAGAACCCAAGGGGAGATTCCATCTGGGCCTATAGCCTTCGTCACGTCCAACTCTAGTAAACACTTCCTTACTTCCCCAAGTAAACACTTCCTTACTTCCCCAGTGTGTGTGTGTGTGTGTGTGTGTGTGTGTGTGTGTGTGTGTGTGTGTGTGTGTGTGTGTGTGTGTGTGTGTGTGTGTGTGTGTGTGTGTGTGTGTACTCACCTAATTGTACTGACCTAATTGTGCTTGCGGGGGTTGAGCTCTGGCTCTTTGGTCCCGCCTCTCAACCGTCAATCAACTGGTGTACAGATTCCTGAGCCTATTGGGCTCTATCATATCTACATTTGAAACTGTGTATGGAGTCAGCCTCCACCACATCACTTCCTAATGCTTTCCATTTACTAACTACTCTGACCCTGAAAAAGTTCTTTCTAACGTCTCTGTGGCTCATTTTGGTACTCAGCTTCCACCTGTGTCCCTTTGTTCGCGTCCCACCAGTTTTGAATAGTTCATCCTTGTTTACCCGGTCAATTCCCCTGAGGATTTTGTAGGTTGTGATCATGTCCCCCCTTACTCTTCTGTCTTCCAGTGTCGTAAGGTGCATTTCCCGCAGCCTTTCCTCATAACTCATGCCTCTTAGTTCTGGGACTAGTCTAGTTGCATACCTTTGGACTTTTTCCAGCTTCGTCTTGTGCTTGACAAGGTACGGGCTCCATGCTGGGGCCGCATACTCCAGGATTGGTCTTACATATGTGGTGTACAAGATTCTGAATGATTCCTTACACAGGTTCCTGAACGCCGTTCTGATGTTAGCCAGCCTCGCATATGCCGCAGACGTTATTCTCTTTATGTGGGCTTCAGGAGACAGGTTTGGTGTGATATCAACTCCTAGATCATTCTCTCTGTCTGTTTCATTAAGTACTTCGTCTCCTATTCTGTATCCTGTGCCTGGCCTCCTGTTTCCACTGCCTAGTTTCATTACTTTGCATTTACTCGGGTTGAACTTCAACAGCCATTTGTTGGACCATTCACTCAGTCTATCCAGGTCATCTTGTAGCCTCCTACTATCATCCTCTGTTTCAATCCTCCTCATAATTTTTGCATCGTCGGCAAACATTGAGAGGAACGAATCAATACCCTCTGGGAGATCATTTACATATACCAGAAACAGTATAGGTCCAAGGACTGACCCCTGCGGGACTCCACTTGTGACGTCTCGCCAATCTGAGACCTCACCTTTCACACAGACTCGTTGTCTCCTGTTGCTTAGATACTCCTCTATCCACCGGAGTACCTTCCCTCTCACTCCAGCCTGCATCTCCAACTTTCGCACTAGCCTCTTGTGTGGCACTGTATCAAAGGCTTTCTGACAATCCAAAAATATGCAGTCTGCCCACTCTTCTCTTTCTTGCCTTATTTTTGTTGCCTGGTCGTAGAATTCAAGTAACCCTGTGAGGCAGGACCTGCCATCCCTGAACCCATGTTGATGCTGTGTTACAAAGTTCCTTCGCTCCAGATGCTCCACTAGTTTTTTTCGCACAATCTTCTCCATCAGCTTGCATGGTATGCAGGTTAGGGACACTGGCCTGTAGTTCAGTGCCTCCTGTCTATTCCCTTTCTTGTATATCGGGACTACGTTAGCTGCTTTCCAAATATCTGGCAGTTCCCCTGTTGCCAGTGATTTGCTATACACTATGGAGAGTGGTAGGCTCAGTTCTCTTGCTCCTTCCTTTAGAACCCAAGGGGAGATTCCATCTGGGCCTATAGCCTTCGTCACGTCCAACTCTAGTAAACACTTCCTTACTTCCCCAAGTAAACACTTCCTTACTTCCCCAGTGTGTGTGTGTGTGTGTGTGTGTGTGTGTGTGTGTGTGTGTGTGTGTGTGTGTGTGTGTGTGTGTGTGTGTGTGTGTGTGTGTGTGTGTGTGTGTGTGTGTGTACTCACCTAATTGTACTGACCTAATTGTGCTTGCGGGGGTTGAGCTCTGGCTCTTTGGTCCCGCCTCTCAACCGTCAATCAACTGGTGTACAGATTCCTGAGCCTATTGGGCTCTATCATATCTACATTTGAAACTGTGTATGGAGTCAGCCTCCACCACATCACTTCCTAATGCTTTCCATTTACTAACTACTCTGACCCTGAAAAAGTTCTTTCTAACGTCTCTGTGGCTCATTTTGGTACTCAGCTTCCACCTGTGTCCCTTTGTTCGCGTCCCACCAGTTTTGAATAGTTCATCCTTGTTTACCCGGTCAATTCCCCTGAGGATTTTGTAGGTTGTGATCATGTCCCCCCTTACTCTTCTGTCTTCCAGTGTCGTAAGGTGCATTTCCCGCAGCCTTTCCTCATAACTCATGCCTCTTAGTTCTGGGACTAGTCTAGTTGCATACCTTTGGACTTTTTCCAGCTTCGTCTTGTGCTTGACAAGGTACGGGCTCCATGCTGGGGCCGCATACTCCAGGATTGGTCTTACATATGTGGTGTACAAGATTCTGAATGATTCCTTACACAGGTTCCTGAACGCCGTTCTGATGTTAGCCAGCCTCGCATATGCCGCAGACGTTATTCTCTTTATGTGGGCTTCAGGAGACAGGTTTGGTGTGATATCAACTCCTAGATCATTCTCTCTGTCTGTTTCATTAAGTACTTCGTCTCCTATTCTGTATCCTGTGCCTGGCCTCCTGTTTCCACTGCCTAGTTTCATTACTTTGCATTTACTCGGGTTGAACTTCAACAGCCATTTGTTGGACCATTCACTCAGTCTATCCAGGTCATCTTGTAGCCTCCTACTATCATCCTCTGTTTCAATCCTCCTCATAATTTTTGCATCGTCGGCAAACATTGAGAGGAACGAATCAATACCCTCTGGGAGATCATTTACATATACCAGAAACAGTATAGGTCCAAGGACTGACCCCTGCGGGACTCCACTTGTGACGTCTCGCCAATCTGAGACCTCACCTTTCACACAGACTCGTTGTCTCCTGTTGCTTAGATACTCCTCTATCCACCGGAGTACCTTCCCTCTCACTCCAGCCTGCATCTCCAACTTTCGCACTAGCCTCTTGTGTGGCACTGTATCAAAGGCTTTCTGACAATCCAAAAATATGCAGTCTGCCCACTCTTCTCTTTCTTGCCTTATTTTTGTTGCCTGGTCGTAGAATTCAAGTAACCCTGTGAGGCAGGACCTGCCATCCCTGAACCCATGTTGATGCTGTGTTACAAAGTTCCTTCGCTCCAGATGCTCCACTAGTTTTTTTCGCACAATCTTCTCCATCAGCTTGCATGGTATGCAGGTTAGGGACACTGGCCTGTAGTTCAGTGCCTCCTGTCTATTCCCTTTCTTGTATATCGGGACTACGTTAGCTGCTTTCCAAATATCTGGCAGTTCCCCTGTTGCCAGTGATTTGCTATACACTATGGAGAGTGGTAGGCTCAGTTCTCTTGCTCCTTCCTTTAGAACCCAAGGGGAGATTCCATCTGGGCCTATAGCCTTCGTCACGTCCAACTCTAGTAAACACTTCCTTACTTCCCCAAGTAAACACTTCCTTACTTCCCCAGTGTGTGTGTGTGTGTGTGTGTGTGTGTGTGTGTGTGTGTGTGTGTGTGTGTGTGTGTGTGTGTGTGTGTGTGTGTGTGTGTGTACTCACCTAATTGTACTGACCTAATTGTGCTTGCGGGGGTTGAGCTCTGGCTCTTTGGTCCCGCCTCTCAACCGTCAATCAACTGGTGTACAGATTCCTGAGCCTATTGGGCTCTATCATATCTACATTTGAAACTGTGTATGGAGTCAGCCTCCACCACATCACTTCCTAATGCTTTCCATTTACTAACTACTCTGACCCTGAAAAAGTTCTTTCTAACGTCTCTGTGGCTCATTTTGGTACTCAGCTTCCACCTGTGTCCCTTTGTTCGCGTCCCACCAGTTTTGAATAGTTCATCCTTGTTTACCCGGTCAATTCCCCTGAGGATTTTGTAGGTTGTGATCATGTCCCCCCTTACTCTTCTGTCTTCCAGTGTCGTAAGGTGCATTTCCCGCAGCCTTTCCTCATAACTCATGCCTCTTAGTTCTGGGACTAGTCTAGTTGCATACCTTTGGACTTTTTCCAGCTTCGTCTTGTGCTTGACAAGGTACGGGCTCCATGCTGGGGCCGCATACTCCAGGATTGGTCTTACATATGTGGTGTACAAGATTCTGAATGATTCCTTACACAGGTTCCTGAACGCCGTTCTGATGTTAGCCAGCCTCGCATATGCCGCAGACGTTATTCTCTTTATGTGGGCTTCAGGAGACAGGTTTGGTGTGATATCAACTCCTAGATCATTCTCTCTGTCTGTTTCATTAAGTACTTCGTCTCCTATTCTGTATCCTGTGCCTGGCCTCCTGTTTCCACTGCCTAGTTTCATTACTTTGCATTTACTCGGGTTGAACTTCAACAGCCATTTGTTGGACCATTCACTCAGTCTATCCAGGTCATCTTGTAGCCTCCTACTATCATCCTCTGTTTCAATCCTCCTCATAATTTTTGCATCGTCGGCAAACATTGAGAGGAACGAATCAATACCCTCTGGGAGATCATTTACATATACCAGAAACAGTATAGGTCCAAGGACTGACCCCTGCGGGACTCCACTTGTGACGTCTCGCCAATCTGAGACCTCACCTTTCACACAGACTCGTTGTCTCCTGTTGCTTAGATACTCCTCTATCCACCGGAGTACCTTCCCTCTCACTCCAGCCTGCATCTCCAACTTTCGCACTAGCCTCTTGTGTGGCACTGTATCAAAGGCTTTCTGACAATCCAAAAATATGCAGTCTGCCCACTCTTCTCTTTCTTGCCTTATTTTTGTTGCCTGGTCGTAGAATTCAAGTAACCCTGTGAGGCAGGACCTGCCATCCCTGAACCCATGTTGATGCTGTGTTACAAAGTTCCTTCGCTCCAGATGCTCCACTAGTTTTTTTCGCACAATCTTCTCCATCAGCTTGCATGGTATGCAGGTTAGGGACACTGGCCTGTAGTTCAGTGCCTCCTGTCTATTCCCTTTCTTGTATATCGGGACTACGTTAGCTGCTTTCCAAATATCTGGCAGTTCCCCTGTTGCCAGTGATTTGCTATACACTATGGAGAGTGGTAGGCTCAGTTCTCTTGCTCCTTCCTTTAGAACCCAAGGGGAGATTCCATCTGGGCCTATAGCCTTCGTCACGTCCAACTCTAGTAAACACTTCCTTACTTCCCCAAGTAAACACTTCCTTACTTCCCCAGTGTGTGTGTGTGTGTGTGTGTGTGTGTGTGTGTGTGTGTGTGTGTGTGTGTGTGTGTGTGTGTGTGTGTGTGTGTGTGTGTGTGTGTGTGTGTGTGTGTGTGTGTGTGTGTGTGTGTGTGTGTGTGTGTGTGTGTGTGTGTGTGTGTGTGTGTGTGTGTGTGTGTGTGTGTGTGTGTGTGTGTGTGTGTGTGTGTGTGTGTGTGTGTGTGTGTGTGTGTGTGTGTGTGTGTGTGTGTGTGTGTGTGTGTGTGTGTGTGTGTGTGTGTGTGTGTGTGTGTGTGTGTGTGTGTGTGTGTGTGTGTGTGTGTGTGTGTGTGTGTGTGTGTGTGTGTGTGTGTGTGTGTGTGTGTGTGTGTGTGTGTGTGTGTGTGTGTGTGTGTGTGTGTGTGTGTGTGTGTGTGTGTGTGTGTGTGTGTGTGTGTGTGTGTGTGTGTGTGTGTGTGTGTGTGTGTGTGTGTGTGTGTGTGTGTGTGTGTGTGTGTGTGTGTGTGTGTGTGTGTGTGTGTGTGTGTGTGTGTGTGTGTGTGTGTGTGTGTGTGTGTGTGTGTGTGTGTGTGTGTGTGTGTGTGTGTGTGTGTGTGTGTGTGTGTGTGTGTGTGTGTGTGTGTGTGTGTGTGTGTGTGTGTGTGTGTGTGTGTGTGTGTGTGTGTGTGTGTGTGTGTGTGTGTGTGTGTGTGTGTGTGTGTGTGTGTGTGTGTGTGTGTGTGTGTGTGTGTGTGTGTAAGTGTGTGTGTGTGTGTGTGTGTGTGTGTGTGTGTGTGTGTGTGTGTGTGTGTGTGTGTGTGTGTGTGTGTGTGTGTGTGTGTGTGTGTGTGTGTGTGTGTGTGTGTGTGTGTGTGTGTGTGTGTGTACTCACCTAATTGTACTGACCTAATTGTGCTTGCGGGGGTTGAGCTCTGGCTCTTTGGTCCCGCCTCTCAACCGTTAATCAACTGGTGTACAGATTCCTGAGCCTATTGGGCTCTATCATATCTACATTTGAAACTGTGTATGGAGTCAGCCTCCACCACATCACTTCCTAATGCTTTCCATTTACTAACTACTCTGACCCTGAAAAAGTTCTTTCTAACGTCTCTGTGGCTCATTTTGGTACTCAGCTTCCACCTGTGTCCCTTTGTTCGCGTCCCACCAGTTTTGAATAGTTCATCCTTGTTTACCCGGTCAATTCCCCTGAGGATTTTGTAGGTTGTGATCATGTCCCCCCTTACTCTTCTGTCTTCCAGTGTCGTAAGGTGCATTTCCCGCAGCCTTTCCTCATAACTCATGCCTCTTAGTTCTGGGACTAGTCTAGTTGCATACCTTTGGACTTTTTCCAGCTTCGTCTTGTGCTTGACAAGGTACGGGCTCCATGCTGGGGCCGCATACTCCAGGATTGGTCTTACATATGTGGTGTACAAGATTCTGAATGATTCCTTACACAGGTTCCTGAACGCCGTTCTGATGTTAGTAAGCCTCGCATATGCCGCAGACGTTATTCTCTTTATGTGGGCTTCAGGAGACAGGTTTGGTGTGATATCAACTCCTAGATCATTCTCTCTGTCTGTTTCATTAAGTACTTCGTCTCCTATTCTGTATCCTGTGCCTGGCCTCCTGTTTCCACTGCCTAGTTTCATTACTTTGCATTTACTCGGGTTGAACTTCAACAGCCATTTGTTGGACCATTCACTCAGTCTATCCAGGTCATCTTGTAGCCTCCTACTATCATCCTCTGTTTCAATCCTCCTCATAATTTTTGCATCGTCGGCAAACATTGAGAGGAACGAATCAATACCCTCTGGGAGATCATTTACATATACCAGAAACAGTATAGGTCCAAGGACTGACCCCTGTGGGACTCCACTTGTGACGTCTCGCCAATCTGAGACCTCACCTTTCACACAGACTCGTTGTCTCCTGTTGCTTAGATACTCCTCTATCCACCGGAGTACCTTCCCTCTCACTCCAGCCTGCATCTCCAACTTTCGCACTAGCCTCTTGTGTGGCACTGTATCAAAGGCTTTCTGACAATCCAAAAATATGCAGTCTGCCCACTCTTCTCTTTCTTGCCTTATTTTTGTTGCCTGGTCGTAGAATTCAAGTAACCCTGTGAGGCAGGACCTGCCATCCCTGAACCCATGTTGATGCTGTGTTACAAAGTTCCTTCGCTCCAGATGCTCCACTAGTTTTTTTCGCACAATCTTCTCCATCAGCTTGCATGGTATGCAGGTTAGGGACACTGGCCTGTAGTTCAGTGCCTCCTGTCTATTCCCTTTCTTGTATATCGGGACTACGTTAGCTGCTTTCCAAATATCTGGCAGTTCCCCTGTTGCCAGTGATTTGCTATACACTATGGAGAGTGGTAGGCTCAGTTCTCTTGCTCCTTCCTTTAGAACCCAAGGGGAGATTCCATCTGGGCCTATAGCCTTCGTCACGTCCAACTCTAGTAAACACTTCCTTACTTCCCCAAGTAAACACTTCCTTACTTCCCCAGTGTGTGTGTGTGTGTGTGTGTGTGTGTGTGTGTGTGTGTGTGTGTGTGTGTGTGTGTGTGTGTGTGTGTGTGTGTGTGTGTGTGTGTGTGTGTGTGTGTGTGTGTGTGTGTGTGTGTGTGTGTGTGTGTGTGTGTGTGTGTGTGTGTGTGTGTGTGTGTGTGTACTCACCTAATTGTACTGACCTAATTGTGCTTGCGGGGGTTGAGCTCTGGCTCTTTGGTCCCGCCTCTCAACCGTCAATCAACTGGTGTACAGATTCCTGAGCCTATTGGGCTCTATCATATCTACATTTGAAACTGTGTATGGAGTCAGCCTCCACCACATCACTTCCTAATGCTTTCCATTTACTAACTACTCTGACCCTGAAAAAGTTCTTTCTAACGTCTCTGTGGCTCATTTTGGTACTCAGCTTCCACCTGTGTCCCTTTGTTCGCGTCCCACCAGTTTTGAATAGTTCATCCTTGTTTACCCGGTCAATTCCCCTGAGGATTTTGTAGGTTGTGATCATGTCCCCCCTTACTCTTCTGTCTTCCAGTGTCGTAAGGTGCATTTCCCGCAGCCTTTCCTCATAACTCATGCCTCTTAGTTCTGGGACTAGTCTAGTTGCATACCTTTGGACTTTTTCCAGCTTCGTCTTGTGCTTGACAAGGTACGGGCTCCATGCTGGGGCCGCATACTCCAGGATTGGTCTTACATATGTGGTGTACAAGATTCTGAATGATTCCTTACACAGGTTCCTGAACGCCGTTCTGATGTTAGCCAGCCTCGCATATGCCGCAGACGTTATTCTCTTTATGTGGGCTTCAGGAGACAGGTTTGGTGTGATATCAACTCCTAGATCATTCTCTCTGTCTGTTTCATTAAGTACTTCGTCTCCTATTCTGTATCCTGTGCCTGGCCTCCTGTTTCCACTGCCTAGTTTCATTACTTTGCATTTACTCGGGTTGAACTTCAACAGCCATTTGTTGGACCATTCACTCAGTCTATCCAGGTCATCTTGTAGCCTCCTACTATCATCCTCTGTTTCAATCCTCCTCATAATTTTTGCATCGTCGGCAAACATTGAGAGGAACGAATCAATACCCTCTGGGAGATCATTTACATATACCAGAAACAGTATAGGTCCAAGGACTGACCCCTGCGGGACTCCACTTGTGACGTCTCGCCAATCTGAGACCTCACCTTTCACACAGACTCGTTGTCTCCTGTTGCTTAGATACTCCTCTATCCACCGGAGTACCTTCCCTCTCACTCCAGCCTGCATCTCCAACTTTCGCACTAGCCTCTTGTGTGGCACTGTATCAAAGGCTTTCTGACAATCCAAAAATATGCAGTCTGCCCACTCTTCTCTTTCTTGCCTTATTTTTGTTGCCTGGTCGTAGAATTCAAGTAACCCTGTGAGGCAGGACCTGCCATCCCTGAACCCATGTTGATGCTGTGTTACAAAGTTCCTTCGCTCCAGATGCTCCACTAGTTTTTTTCGCACAATCTTCTCCATCAGCTTGCATGGTATGCAGGTTAGGGACACTGGCCTGTAGTTCAGTGCCTCCTGTCTATTCCCTTTCTTGTATATCGGGACTACGTTAGCTGCTTTCCAAATATCTGGCAGTTCCCCTGTTGCCAGTGATTTGCTATACACTATGGAGAGTGGTAGGCTCAGTTCTCTTGCTCCTTCCTTTAGAACCCAAGGGGAGATTCCATCTGGGCCTATAGCCTTCGTCACGTCCAACTCTAGTAAACACTTCCTTACTTCCCCAAGTAAACACTTCCTTACTTCCCCAGTGTGTGTGTGTGTGTGTGTGTGTGTGTGTGTGTGTGTGTGTGTGTGTGTGTGTGTGTGTGTGTGTGTGTGTGTGTGTGTGTGTGTGTGTGTGTGTGTGTGTGTGTGTGTGTGTGTGTGTGTGTGTGTGTGTGTGTGTGTGTGTGTGTGTGTGTGTGTGTGTGTGTGTGTGTGTGTGTGTGTGTGTGTGTGTGTGTGTGTGTGTGTGTGTGTGTGTGTGTGTGTGTGTGTGTATGTGTGTGTGTGTGTGTGTGTGTGTGTGTGTGTGTGTGTGTGTGTGTGTGTGTGTGTGTGTGTGTGTGTGTGTGTGTGTGTGTGTGTGTGTGTGTGTGTGTGTACTCACCTAATTGTACTGACCTAATTGTGCTTGCGGGGGTTATGCTCTGGCTCTTTGGTCCCGCCTCTCAACCGTCAATCAACTGGTGTACAGATTCCTGAGCCTATTGGGCTCTATCATATCAACATTTGAAACTGTGTATGGAGTCAGCCTCCACCACATCACTTACTAATGCTTTCCATTTACTAACTACTCTGACCCTGAAAAAGTTCTTTCTAACGTCTCTGTGGCTCATTTTGGTACTCAGCTTCCACCTGTGTCCCTTTGTTCGCGTCCCACCAGTTTTGAATAGTTCATCCTTGTTTACCCGGTCAATTCCCCTGAGGATTTTGTAGGTTGTGATCATGTCCCCCCTTACTCTTCTGTCTTCCAGTGTCGTAAGGTGCATTTCCCGCAGCCTTTCCTCATAACTCATGCCTCTTAGTTCTGGGACTAGTCTAGTTGCATACCTTTGGACTTTTTCCAGCTTCGTCTTGTGCTTGACAAGGTACGGGCTCCATGCTGGGGCCGCATACTCCAGGATTGGTCTTACAAATGTGGTGTACAAGATTCTGAATGATTCCTTACACAGGTTCCTGAACGCCGTTCTGATGTTAGCCAGCCTCGCATATGCCGCAGACGTTATTCTCTTTATGTGGGCTTCAGGAGACAGGTTTGGTGTGATATCAACTCCTAGATCATTCTCTCTGTCTGTTTCATTAAGTACTTCGTCTCCTATTCTGTATCCTGTGCCTGGCCTCCTGTTTCCACTGCCTAGTTTCATTACTTTGCATTTACTCGGGTTGAACTTCAACAGCCATTTGTTGGACCATTCACTCAGTCTATCCAGGTCATCTTGTAGCCTTCTACTATCATCCTCTGTTTCAATCCTCCTCATAATTTTTGCATCGTCGGCAAACATTGAGAGGAACGAATCAATACCCTCTGGGAGATCATTTACATATACCAGAAACAGTATAGGTCCAAGGACTGACCCCTGTGGGACTCCACTTGTGACGTCTCGCCAATCTGAGACCTCACCTTTCACACAGACTCGTTGTCTCCTGTTGCTTAGATACTCCTCTATCCACCGGAGTACCTTCCCTCTCACTCCAGCCTGCATCTCCAACTTTCGCACTAGCCTCTTGTGTGGCACTGTATCAAAGGCTTTCTGACAATCCAAAAATATGCAGTCTGCCCACTCTTCTCTTTCTTGCCTTATTTTTGTTGCCTGGTCGTAGAATTCAAGTAACCCTGTGAGGCAGGACCTGCCATCCCTGAACCCATGTTGATGCTGTGTTACAAAGTTCCTTCGCTCCAGATGCTCCACTAGTTTTTTTCGCACAATCTTCTCCATCAGCTTGCATGGTATGCAGGTTAGGGACACTGGCCTGTAGTTCAGTGCCTCCTGTCTATTCCCTTTCTTGTATATCGGGACTACGTTAGCTGCTTTCCAAATATCTGGCAGTTCCCCTGTTGCCAGTGATTTGCTATACACTATGGAGAGTGGTAGGCTCAGTTCTCTTGCTCCTTCCTTTAGAACCCAAGGGGAGATTCCATCTGGGCCTATAGCCTTCGTCACGTCCAACTCTAGTAAACACTTCCTTACTTCCCCAAGTAAACACTTCCTTACTTCCCCAGTGTGTGTGTGTGTTTGTGTGTGTGTGTGTGTGTGTGTGTGTGTGTGTGTGTGTGTGTGTGTGTGTGTGTGTGTGTGTGTGTGTGTGTGTGTGTGTGTGTGTGTGTGTGTGTGTGTGTGTGTGTGTGTGTGTGTGTGTGTGTGTGTGTGTACTCACCTAATTGTACTGACCTAATTGTGCTTGCGGGGGTTGAGCTCTGGCTCTTTGGTCCCGCCTCTCAACCGTCAATCAACTGGTGTACAGATTCCTGAGCCTATTGGGCTCTATCATATCTACATTTGAAACTGTGTATGAAGTCAGCCTCCACCACATCACTTCCTAATGCTTTCCATTTGCTAACTACTCTGACCCTGAAAAAGTTCTTTCTAACGTCTCTGTGGCTCATTTAGGTACTCAGCTTCCACCTGTGTCCCCTTGTTCGCGTCCCACCAGTTTTGAATAGTTCATCCTTGTTTACCCGGTCAATTCCCCTGAGGATTTTGTAGGTTGTGATCATGTCCCCCCTTACTCTTCTGTCTTCCAGTGTCGTAAGGTGCATTTCCCGCAGCCTTTCCTCATAACTCATGCCTCTTAGTTCTGGGACTAGTCTAGTAGCATACTTTTGGACATTTTCCAGCTTCGTCTTGTGCTTGACAAGGTACGGGCTCCATGCTGGGGCCGCATACTCCAGGATTGGTCTTACATATGTGGTGTACAAGATTCTGAATGATTCCTTACACAGGTTCCTGAACGCCGTTCTGATGTTAGCCAGCCTCGCATATGCCGCAGACGTTATTCTCTTTATGTGGGCTTCAGGAGACAGGTTTGGTGTAATATCAACTCCTAGATCATTCTCTCTGTCTGTTTCATTAAGTACTTCGTCTCCTATTCTGTATCCTGTGCCTGGCCTCCTGTTTCCACTGCCTAGTTTCATTACTTTGCATTTACTCGGGTTGAACTTCAACAGCCATTTGTTGGACCATTCACTCAGTCTATCCAGGTCATCTTGTAGCCTCCTACTATCATCCTCTGTTTCAATCCTCCTCATAATTTTTGCATCGTCGGCAAACATTGAGAGGAACGAATCAATACCCTCTGGGAGATCATTTACATATACCAGAAACAGTATAGGTCCAAGGACTGACCCCTGCGGGACTCCACTTGTGACGTCTCGCCAATCTGAGACCTCACCTTTCACACAGACTCGTTGTCTCCTGTTGCTTAGATACTCCTCTATCCACCGGAGTACCTTCCCTCACACTCCAGCCTGCATCTCCAACTTTCGCACTAGCCTCTTGTGTGGCACTGTATCAAAGGCTTTCTGACAATCCAAAAATATGCAGTCTGCCCACTCTTCTCTTTCTTGCCTTATTTTTGTTGCCTGGTCGTAGAATTCAAGTAACCCTGTGAGGCAGGACCTGCCATCCCTGAACCCATGTTGATGCTGTGTTACAAAGTTCCTTCGCTCCAGATGCTCCACTAGTTTTTTTCGCACAATCTTCTCCATCAGCTTGCATGGTATGCAGGTTAGGGACACTGGCCTGTAGTTCAGTGCCTCCTGTCTATTCCCTTTCTTGTATATCGGGACTACGTTAGCTGCTTTCCAAATATCTGGCAGTTCCCCTGTTGCCAGTGATTTGCTATACACTATGGAGAGTGGTAGGCTCAGTTCTCTTGCTCCTTCCTTTAGAACCCAAGGGGAGATTCCATCTGGGCCTATAGCCTTCGTCACGTCCAACTCTAGTAAACACTTCCTTACTTCCCCAAGTAAACACTTCCTTACTTCCCCCGTGTGTGTGTGTGTGTGTGTGTGTGTGTGTGTGTGTGTGTGTGTGTGTGTGTGTGTGTGTGTGTGTGTGTGTGTGTGTGTGTGTGTGTGTGTGTGTGTGTGTGTACTCACCTAATTGTACTGACCTAATTGTGCTTGCGGGGGTTGAGCTCTGGCTCTTTGGTCCCGCCTCTCAACCGTCAATCAACTGGTGTACAGATTCCTGAGCCTATTGGGCTCTATCATATCTACATTTGAAACTGTGTATGGAGTCAGCCTCCACCACATCACTTCCTAATGCTTTCCATTTACTAACTACTCTGACCCTGAAAAAGTTCTTTCTAACGTCTCTGTGGCTCATTTTGGTACTCAGCTTCCACCTGTGTCCCTTTGTTCGCGTCCCACCAGTTTTGAATAGTTCATCCTTGTTTACCCGGTCAATTCCCCTGAGGATTTTGTAGGTTGTGATCATGTCCCCCCTTACTCGTCTGTCTTCCAGTGTCGTAAGGTGCATTTCCCGCAGCCTTTCCTCATAACTCATGCCTCTTAGTTCTGGGACTAGTCTAGTTGCATACCTTTGGACTTTTTCCAGCTTCGTCTTGTGCTTGACAAGGTACGGGCTCCATGCTGGGGCCGCATACTCCAGGATTGGTCTTACATATGTGGTGTACAAGATTCTGAATGATTCCTTACACAGGTTCCTGAACGCCGTTCTGATGTTAGCCAGCCTCGCATATGCCGCAGACGTTATTCTCTTTATGTGGGCTTCAGGAGACAGGTTTGGTGTGATATCAACTCCTAGATCATTCTCTCTGTCTGTTTCATTAAGTACTTCGTCTCCTATTCTGTATCCTGTGCCTGGCCTCCTGTTTCCACTGCCTAGTTTCATTACTTTGCATTTACTCGGGTTGAACTTCAACAGCCATTTGTTGGACCATTCACGCAGTCTATCCAGGTCATCTTGTAGCCTCCTACTATCATCCTCTGTTTCAATCCTCCTCATAATTTTTGCATCGTCGGCAAACATTGAGAGGAACGAATCAATACCCTCTGGGAGATCATTTACATATACCAGAAACAGTATAGGTCCAAGGACTGACCCCTGTGGGACTCCACTTGTGACGTCTCGCCAATCTGAGACCTCACCTTTCACACAGACTCGTTGTCTCCTGTTGCTTAGATACTCCTCTATCCACCGGAGTACCTTCCCTCTCACTCCAGCCTGCATCTCCAACTTTCGCACTAGCCTCTTGTGTGGCACTGTATCAAAGGCTTTCTGACAATCCAAAAATATGCAGTCTACCCACTCTTCTCTTTCTTGCCTTATTTTTGTTGCCTGGTCGTAGAATTCAAGTAACCCTGTGAGGCAGGACCTGCCATCCCTGAACCCATGTTGATGCTGTGTTACAAAGTTCCTTCGCTCCAGATGCTCCACTAGTTTTTTTCGCACAATCTTCTCCATCAGCTTGCATGGTATGCAGGTTAGGGACACTGGCCTGTAGTTCAGTGCCTCCTGTCTATTCCCTTTCTTGTATATCGGGACTACGTTAGCTGCTTTCCAAATATCTGGCAGTTCCCCTGTTGCCAGTGATTTGCTATACACTATGGAGAGTGGTAGGCTCAGTTCTCTTGCTCCTTCCTTTAGAACCCAAGGGGAGATTCCATCTGGGCCTATAGCCTTCGTCACGTCCAACTCTAGTAAACACTTCCTTACTTCCCCAAGTAAACACTTCCTTACTTCCCCAGTGTGTGTGTGTGTGTGTGTGTGTGTGTGTGTGTGTGTGTGTGTGTGTGTGTGTGTGTGTGTGTGTGTGTGTGTGTGTGTGTGTGTGTGTGTGTACTCACCTAATTGTACTGACCTAATTGTGCTTGCGGGGGTTGAGCTCTGGCTCTTTGGTCCCGCCTCTCAACCGTCAATCAACTGGTGTACAGATTCCTGAGCCTATTGGGCTCTATCATATCTACATTTGAAACTGTGTATGGAGTCAGCCTCCACCACATCACTTCCTAATGCTTTCCATTTACTAACTACTCTGACCCTGAAAAAGTTCTTTCTAACGTCTCTGTGGCTCATTTAGGTACTCAGCTTCCACCTGTGTCCCCTTGTTCGCGTCCCACCAGTTTTGAATAGTTCATCCTTGTTTACCCGGTCAATTCCCCTGAGGATTTTGTAGGTTGTGATCATGTCCCCCCTTTCTCTTCTGTCTTCCAGTGTCGTAAGGTGCATTTCCCGCAGCCTTTCCTCATAACTCATGCCTCTTAGTTCTGGGACTAGTCTAGTAGCATACCTTTGGACATTTTCCAGCTTCGTCTTGTGCTTGACAAGGTACGGGCTCCATGCTGGGGCCGCATACTCCAGGATTGGTCTTACATATGTGGTGTACAAGATTCTGAATGATTCCTTACACAGGTTCCTGAACGCCGTTCTGATGTTAGCCAGCCTCGCATATGCCGCAGACGTTATTCTCTTTATGTGGGCTTCAGGAGACAGGTTTGGTGTGATATCAACTCCTAGATCATTCTCTCTGTCTGTTTCATTAAGTACTTCGTCTCCTATTCTGTATCCTGTGCCTGGCCTCCTGTTTCCACTGCCTAGTTTCATTACTTTGCATTTACTCGGGTTGAACTTCAACAGCCATTTGTTGGACCATTCACTCAGTCTATCCAGGTCATCTTGTAGCCTCCTACTATCATCCTCTGTTTCAATCCTCCTCATAATTTTTGCATCGTCGGCAAACATTGAGAGGAACGAATCAATACCCTCTGGGAGATCATTTACATATACCAGAAACAGTATAGGTCCAAGGACTGACCCCTGTGGGACTCCACTTGTGACGTCTCGCCAATCTGAGACCTCACCTTTCACACAGACTCGTTGTCTCCTGTTGCTTAGATACTCCTCTATCCACCGGAGTACCTTCCCTCTCACTCCAGCCTGTATCTCCAACTTTCGCACTAGCCTCTTGTGTGGCACTGTATCAAAGGCTTTCTGACAATCCAAAAATATGCAGTCTGCCCACTCTTCTCTTTCTTGCCTTATTTTTGTTGCCTGGTCGTAGAATTCAAGTAACCCTGTGAGGCAGGACCTGCCATCCCTGAACCCATGTTGATGCTGTGTTACAAAGTTCCTTCGCTCCAGATGCTCCACTAGTTTTTTTCGCACAATCTTCTCCATCAGCTTGCATGGTATGCAGGTTAGGGACACTGGCCTGTAGTTCAGTGCCTCCTGTCTATTCCCTTTCTTGTATATCGGGACTACGTTAGCTGCTTTCCAAATATCTGGCAGTTCCCCTGTTGCCAGTGATTTGCTATACACTATGGAGAGTGGTAGGCTCAGTTCTCTTGCTCCTTCCTTTAGAACCCAAGGGGAGATTCCATCTGGGCCTATAGCCTTCGTCACGTCCAACTCTAGTAAACACTTCCTTACTTCCCCAAGTAAACACTTCCTTACTTCCCCAGTGTGTGTGTGTGTTTGTGTGTGTGTGTGTGTGTGTGTGTGTGTGTGTGTGTGTGTGTGTGTGTGTGTGTGTGTGTGTGTGTGTGTGTGTGTGTGTGTGTGTGTGTGTGTGTGTGTGTGTGTGTGTGTGTGTGTGTGTGTGTGTGTGTGTGTGTACTCACCTAATTGTACTGACCTAATTGTGCTTGCGGGGGTTGAGCTCTGGCTCTTTGGTCCCGCCTCTCAACCGTCAATCAACTGGTGTACAGATTCCTGAGCCTATTGGGCTCTATCATATCTACATTTGAAACTGTGTATGGAGTCAGCCTCCACCACATCACTTCCTAATGCTTTCCATTTACTAACTACTCTGACCCTGAAAAAGTTCTTTCTAACGTCTCTGTGGCTCATTTAGGTACTCAGCTTCCACCTGTGTCCCCTTGTTCGCGTCCCACCAGTTTTGAATAGTTCATCCTTGTTTACCCGGTCAATTCCCCTGAGGATTTTGTAGGTTGTGATCATGTCCCCCCTTACTCTTCTGTCTTCCAGTGTCGTAAGGTGCATTTCCCGCAGCCTTTCCTCATAACTCATGCCTCTTAGTTCTGGGACTAGTCTAGTAGCATACCTTTGGACATTTTCCAGCTTCGTCTTGTGCTTGACAAGGTACGGGCTCCATGCTGGGGCCGCATACTCCAGGATTGGTCTTACATATGTGGTGTACAAGATTCTGAATGATTCCTTACACAGGTTCCTGAACGCCGTTCTGATGTTAGCCAGCCTCGCATATGCCGCAGACGTTATTCTCTTTATGTGGGCTTCAGGAGACAGGTTTGGTGTAATATCAACTCCTAGATCATTCTCTCTGTCTGTTTCATTAAGTACTTCGTCTCCTATTCTGTATCCTGTGCCTGGCCTCCTGTTTCCACTGCCTAGTTTCATTACTTTGCATTTACTCGGGTTGAACTTCAACAGCCATTTGTTGGACCATTCACTCAGTCTATCCAGGTCATCTTGTAGCCTCCTACTATCATCCTCTGTTTCAATCCTCCTCATAATTTTTGCATCGTCGGCAAACATTGAGAGGAACGAATCAATACCCTCTGGGAGATCATTTACATATACCAGAAACAGTATAGGTCCAAGGACTGACCCCTGCGGGACTCCACTTGTGACGTCTCGCCAATCTGAGACCTCACCTTTCACACAGACTCGTTGTCTCCTGTTGCTTAGATACTCCTCTATCCACCGGAGTACCTTCCCTCTCACTCCAGCCTGCATCTCCAACTTTCGCACTAGCCTCTTGTGTGGCACTGTATCAAAGGCTTTCTGACAATCCAAAAATATGCAGTCTGCCCACTCTTCTCTTTCTTGCCTTATTTTTGTTGCCTGGTCGTAGAATTCAAGTAACCCTGTGAGGCAGGACCTGCCATCCCTGAACCCATGTTGATGCTGTGTTACAAAGTTCCTTCGCTCCAGATGCTCCACTAGTTTTTTTCGCACAATCTTCTCCATCAGCTTGCATGGTATGCAGGTTAGGGACACTGGCCTGTAGTTCAGTGCCTCCTGTCTATTCCCTTTCTTGTATATCGGGACTACGTTAGCTGCTTTCCAAATATCTGGCAGTTCCCCTGTTGCCAGTGATTTGCTATACACTATGGAGAGTGGTAGGCTCAGTTCTCTTGCTCCTTCCTTTAGAACCCAAGGGGAGATTCCATCTGGGCCTATAGCCTTCGTCACGTCCAACTCTAGTAAACACTTCCTTACTTCCCCAAGTAAACACTTCCTTACTTCCCCAAGTAAACACTTCCTTACTTCCCCAGTGTGTGTGTGTGTGTGTGTGTGTGTGTGTGTGTGTGTGTGTGTGTGTGTGTGTGTGTGTGTGTGTGTGTGTGTGTGTGTGTGTGTGTGTGTGTGTGTGTGTGTGTGTGTGTGTGTGTGTGTGTGTGTGTGTGTGTGTGTGTGTGTGTGTGTGTGTGTGTGTGTGTGTGTGTGTGTGTGTGTGTGTGTGTGTGTGTGTGTGTGTGTGTGTGTGTGTGTGTGTGTGTGTGTGTGTGTGTGTGTGTGTGTGTGTGTGTGTGTGTGTGTGTGTGTGTGTGTGTGTGTGTGTGTGTGTGTGTGTGTGTGTGTGTGTGTGTGTGTGTGTGTGTGTGTGTGTGTGTGTGTGTGTGTGTGTGTGTGTGTGTGTGTGTGTGTGTGTGTGTGTGTGTGTGTGTGTGTGTGTGTGTGTGTGTGTGTGTGTGTGTGTGTGTGTGTGTGTGTGTGTGTGTGTGTGTGTGTGTGTGTGTGTGTGTGTGTGTGTGTGTGTGTGTGTGTGTGTGTGTGTGTGTGTGTGTGTGTGTGTGTGTGTGTGTGTGTGTGTGTGTGTGTGTGTGTGTGTGTGTGTGTGTGTGTGTGTGTGTGTGTGTGTGTGTGTGTGTGTGTGTGTGTGTGTGGTGTGTGTGTGTGTGTGTGTGTGTGTGTGTGTGTGTGTGTGTGTGTGTGTGTGTGTGTGTGTGTGTGTGTGTGTGTGTGTGTGTGTGTGTGTGTGTGTGTGTGTGTGTGTGTGTGTGTGTGTGTGTGTGTGTGTGTGTGTGTGTGTGTGTGTGTGTGTGTACTCACCTAATTGTACTGACCTAATTGTGCTTGCGGGGGTTGAGCTCTGGCTCTTTGGTCCCGCCTCTCAACCGTCAATCAACTGGTGTACAGATTCCTGAGCCTATTGGGCTCTATCATATCTACATTTGAAACTGTGTATGGAGTCAGCCTCCACCACATCACTTCCTAATGCTTTCCATTTACTAACTACTCTGACCCTGAAAAAGTTCTTTCTAACGTCTCTGTGGCTCATTTTGGTACTCAGCTTCCACCTGTGTCCCTTTGTTCGCGTCCCACCAGTTTTGAATAGTTCATCCTTGTTTACCCGGTCAATTCCCCTGAGGATTTTGTAGGTTGTGATCATGTCCCCCCTTACTCTTCTGTCTTCCAGTGTCGTAAGGTGCATTTCCCGCAGCCTTTCCTCATAACTCATGCCTCTTAGTTCTGGGACTAGTCTAGTTGCATACCTTTGGACTTTTTCCAGCTTTGTCTTGTGCTTGACAAGGTACGGGCTCCATGCTGGGGCCGCATACTCCAGGATTGGTCTTACATATGTGGTGTACAAGATTCTGAATGATTCCTTACACAGGTTCCTGAACGCCGTTCTGATGTTAGCCAGCCTCGCATATGCCGCAGACGTTATTCGCTTTATGTGGGCTTCAGGAGACAGGTTTGGTGTGATATCAACTCCTAGATCATTCTCTCTGTCTGTTTCATTAAGTACTTCGTCTCCTATTCTGTATCCTGTGCCTGGCCTCCTGTTTCCACTGCCTAGTTTCATTACTTTGCATTTACTCGGGTTGAACTTCAACAGCCATTTGTTGGACCATTCACTCAGTCTATCCAGGTCATCTTGTAGCCTCCTACTATCATCCTCTGTTTCAATCCTCCTCATAATTTTTGCATCGTCGGCAAACATTGAGAGGAACGAATCAATACCCTCTGGGAGATCATTTACATATACCAGAAACAGTATAGGTCCAAGGACTGACCCCTGTGGGACTCCACTTGTGACGTCTTGCCAATCTGAGACCTCACCTTTCACACAGACTCGTTGTCTCCTGTTGCTTAGATACTCCTCTATCCACCGGAGTACCTTCCCTCTCACTCCAGCCTGCATCTCCAACTTTCGCACTAGCCTCTTGTGTGGCACTGTATCAAAGGCTTTCTGACAATCCAAAAATATGCAGTCTGCCCACTCTTCTCTTTCTTGCCTTATTTTTGTTGCCTGGTCGTAGAATTCAAGTAACCCTGTGAGGCAGGACCTGCCATCCCTGAACCCATGTTGATGCTGTGTTACAAAGTTCCTTCGCTCCAGATGCTCCACTAGTTTTTTTCGCACAATCTTCTCCATCAGCTTGCATGGTATGCAGGTTAGGGACACTGGCCTGTAGTTCAGTGCCTCCTGTCTATTCCCTTTCTTGTATATCGGGACTACGTTAGCTGCTTTCCAAATATCTGGCAGTTCCCCTGTTGCCAGTGATTTGCTATACACTATGGAGAGTGGTAGGCTCAGTTCTCTTGCTCCTTCCTTTAGAACCCAAGGGGAGATTCCATCTGGGCCTATAGCCTTCGTCACGTCCAACTCTAGTAAACACTTCCTTACTTCCCCAAGTAAACACTTCCTTACTTCCCCAGTGTGTGTATGTGTGTGTGTGTGTGTGTGTGTGTGTGTGTGTGTGTGTGTGTGTGTGTGTGTGTGTGTGTGTGTGTGTGTGTGTGTGTGTGTGTACTCACCTAATTGTACTGACCTAATTGTGCTTGCGGGGGTTGAGCTCTGGCTCTTTGGTCCCGCCTCTCAACCGTCAATCAACTGGTGTACAGATTCCTGAGCCTATTGGGCTCTATCATATCTACATTTGAAACTGTGTATGGAGTCAGCCTCCACCACATCACTTCCTAATGCTTTCCATTTTCTAACTACTCTGACCCTGAAAAAGTTCTTTCTAACGTCTCTGTGGCTCATTTAGGTACTCAGCTTCCACCTGTGTCCCCTTGTTCGCGTCCCACCAGTTTTGAAAAGTTCATCCTTGTTTACCCGGTCAATTCCCCTGAGGATTTTGTAGGTTGTGATCATGTCCCCCCTTACTCTTCTGTCTTTCAGTGTCGTAAGGTGCATTTCCCGCAGCCTTTCCTCATAACTCATGCCTCTTAGTTCTGGGACTAGTCTAGTAGCATACCTTTGGACTTTTTCCAGCTTCGTCTTGTGCTTGACAAGGTACGGGCTCCATGCTGGGGCCGCATACTCCAGGATTGGTCTTACATATGTGGTGTACAAGATTCTGAATGATTCCTTACACAGGTTCCTGAACGCCGTTCTGATGTTAGCCAGCCTCGCATATGCCGCAGACGTTATTCTCTTTATGTGGGCTTCAGGAGACAGGTTTGGTGTGATATCAACTCCTAGATCATTCTCTCTGTCTGTTTCATTAAGTACTTCGTCTCCTATTCTGTATCCTGTGCCTGGCCTCCTGTTTCCACTGCCTAGTTTCATTACTTTGCATTTACTCGGGTTGAACTTCAACAGCCATTTGTTGGACCATTCACTCAGTCTATCCAGGTCATCTTGTAGCCTCCAACTATCATCCTCTGTTTCAATCCTCCTCATAATTTTTGCATCGTCGGCAAACATTGAGAGGAACGAATCAATACCCTCTGGGAGATCATTTACATATACCAGAAACAGTATAGGTCCAAGGACTGACCCCTGCGGGACTCCACTTGTGACGTCTCGCCAATCTGAGACCTCACCTTTCACACAGACTCGTTGTCTCCTGTTGCTTAGATACTCTATCCACCGGAGTACCTTCCCTCTCACTCCAGCCTGCATCTCCAACTTTCGCACTAGCCTCTTGTGTGGCACTGTATCAAAGGCTTTCTGACAATCCAAAAATATGCAGTCTGCCCACTCTTCTCTTTCTTGCCTTATTTTTGTTGCCTGGTCGTAGAATTCAAGTAACCCTGTGAGGCCGGACCTGCCATCCCTGAACCCATGTTGATGCTGTGTTACAAAGTTTCTTCGCTCCAGATGCTCCACTAGTTTTTTTCGCACAATCTTCTCCATCAGCTTGCATGGTATGCAGGTTAGGGACACTGGCCTGTAGTTCAGTGCCTCCTGTCTATTCCCTTTCTTGTATATCGGGACTACGTTAGCTGCTTTCCAAATATCTGGCAGTTCCCCTGTTGCCAGTGATTTGCTATACACTATGGAGAGTGGTAGGCTCAGTTCTCTTGCTCCTTCCTTTAGAACCCAAGGGGAGATTCCATCTGGGCCTATAGCCTTCGTTACGTCCAACTCTAGTAAACACTTCCTTACTTCCCCAAGTAAACACTTCCTTACTTCCCCAGTGTGTGTGTGTGTGTGTGTGTGTGTGTGTGTGTGTGTGTGTGTGTGTGTGTGTGTGTGTGTGTGTGTGTGTGTGTGTGTGTGTGTGTGTGTGTGTGTGTGTGTGTGTGTGTGTGTGTACTCACCTAATTGTACTGACCTAATTGTGCTTGCGGGGGTTGAGCTCTGGCTCTTTGGTCCCGCCTCTCAACCGTCAATCAACTGGTGTACAGATTCCTGAGCCTATTGGGCTCTATCATATCTACATTTGAAACTGTGTATGGAGTCAGCCTCCACCACATCACTTCCTAATGCTTTCCATTTACTAACTACTCTGACCCTGAAAAAGTTCTTTCTAACGTCTCTGTGGCTCATTTAGGTACTCAGCTTCCACCTGTGTCCCCTTGTTCGCGTCCCACCAGTTTTGAATAGTTCATCCTTGTTTACCCGGTCAATTCCCCTGAGGATTTTGTAGGTTGTGATCATGTCCCCCCTTACTCTTCTGTCTTTCAGTGTCGTAAGGTGCATTTCCCGCAGCCTTTCCTCATAACTCATGCCTCTTAGTTCTGGGACTAGTCTAGTAGCATACCTTTGGACTTTTTCCAGCTTCGTCTTGTGCTTGACAAGGTACGGGCTCCATGCTGGGGCCGCATACTCCAGGATTGGTCTTACATATGTGGTGTACAAGATTCTGAATGATTCCTTACACAGGTTCCTGAACGCCGTTCTGATGTTAGCCAGCCTCGCATATGCCGCAGACGTTATTCTCTTTATGTGGGCTTCAGGAGACAGGTTTGGTGTGATATCAACTCCTAGATCATTCTCTCTGTCTGTTTCATTAAGTACTTCGTCTCCTATTCTGTATCCTGTGCCTGGCCTCCTGTTTCCACTGCCTAGTTTCATTACTTTGCATTTACTCGGGTTGAACTTCAACAGCCATTTGTTGGACCATTCACTCAGTCTATCCAGGTCATCTTGTAGCCTCCAACTATCATCCTCTGTTTCAATCCTCCTCATAATTTTTGCATCGTCGGCAAACATTGAGAGGAACGAATCAATACCCTCTGGGAGATCATTTACATATACCAGAAACAGTATAGGTCCAAGGACTGACCCCTGCGGGACTCCACTTGTGACGTCTCGCCAATCTGATACCTCACCTTTCACACAGACTCGTTGTCTCCTGTTGCTTAGATACTCCTCTATCCACCGGAGTACCTTCCCTCTCACTCCAGCCTGCATCTCCAACTTTCGCACTAGCCTCTTGTGTGGCACTGTATCAAAGGCTTTCTGACAATCCAAAAATATGCAGTCTGCCCACTCTTCTCTTTCTTGCCTTATTTTTGTTGCCTGGTCGTAGAATTCAAGTAACCCTGTGAGGCCGGACCTGCCATCCCTGAACCCATGTTGATGCTGTGTTACAAAGTTTCTTCGCTCCAGATGCTCCACTAGTTTTTTTCGCACAATCTTCTCCATCAGCTTGCATGGTATGCAGGTTAGGGACACTGGCCTGTAGTTCAGTGCCTCCTGTCTATTCCCTTTCTTGTATATCGGGACTACGTTAGCTGCTTTCCAAATATCTGGCAGTTCCCCTGTTGCCAGTGATTTGCTATACACTATGGAGAGTGGTAGGCTCAGTTCTCTTGCTCCTTCCTTTAGAACCCAAGGGGAGATTCCATCTGGGCCTATAGCCTTCGTCACGTCCAACTCTAGTAAACACTTCCTTACTTCCCCAAGTAAACACTTCCTTACTTCCCCAGTGTGTGTGTGTGTGTGTGTGTGTGTGTGTGTGTGTGTGTGTGTGTGTGTGTGTGTGTGTGTGTGTGTGTGTGTGTGTGTGTGTGTGTGTGTGTGTGTGTGTGAGTGTGTGTGTGTGTGTGTGTGTGTGTGTGTGTGTGTGTGTGTGTGTGTGTGTGTGTGTGTGTGTGTGTGTGTGTGTGTGTGTGTGTGTGTGTACTCACCTAATTGTACTGACCTAATTGTGCTTGCGGGGGTTGAGCTCTGGCTCTTTGGTCCCGCCTCTCAACCGTCAATCAACTGGTGTACAGATTCCTGAGCCTATTGGGCTCTATCATATCTATATATGAAACTGTGTATGGAGTCAGCCTCCACCACATCACTTCCTAATGCTTTCCATTTACTAACTACTCTGACCCTGAAAAAGTTCTTTCTAACGTCTCTGTGGCTCATTTTGGTACTCAGCTTCCACCTGTGTCCCTTTGTTCGCGTCCCACCAGTTTTGAATAGTTCATCCTTGTTTACCCGGTCAATTCCCCTGAGGATTTTGTAGGTTGTGATCATGTCCCCCCTTACTCTTCTGTCTTCCAGTGTCGTAAGGTGCATTTCCCGCAGCCTTTCCTCATAACTCATGCCTCTTAGTTCTGGGACTAGTCTAGTAGCATACCTTTGGACTTTTTCCAGCTTCGTCTTGTGCTTGACAAGGTACGGGCTCCATGCTGGGGCCGCATACTCCAGGATTGGTCTTACATATGTGGTGTACAAGATTCTGAATGATTCCTTACACAGGTTCCTGAACGCCGTTCTGATGTTAGCCAGCCTCGCATATGCCGCAGACGTTATTCTCTTTATGTGGGCTTCAGGAGACAGGTTTGGTGTGATATCAACTCCTAGATCATTCTCTCTGTCTGTTTCATTAAGTACTTCGTCTCCTATTCTGTATCCTGTGCCTGGCTTCCTGTTTCCACTGCCTAGTTTCATTACTTTGCATTTACTCGGGTTGAACTTCAACAGCCATTTGTTGGACCATTCACACAGTCTATCCAGGTCATCTTGTAGCCTCCTACTATCATCCTCTGTTTCAATCCTCCTCATAATTTTTGCATCGTCGGCAAACATTGAGAGGAACGAATCAATACCCTCTGGGAGATCATTTACATATACCAGAAACAGTATAGGTCCAAGGACTGACCCCTGCGGGACTCCACTTGTGACGTCTCGCCAATCTGAGACCTCACCTTTCACACAGACTCGTTGTCTCCTGTTGCTTAGATACTCCTCTATCCACCGGAGTACCTTCCCTCTCACTCCAGCCTGCATCTCCAACTTTCGCACTAGCCTCTTGTGTGGCACTGTATCAAAGGCTTTCTGACAATCCAAAAATATGCAGTCTGCCCACTCTTCTCTTTCTTGCCTTATTTTTGTTGCCAGGTCGTAGAATTCAAGTAACCCTGTGAGGCAGGACCTGCCATCCCTGAACCCATGTTGATGCTGTGTTACAAAGTTCCTTCGAATCAGATGCTCCACTAGTTTTTTTCGCACAATCTTCTCCATCAGCTTGCATGGTATGCAGGTTAGGGACACTGGCCTGTAGTTCAGTGCCTCCTGTCTATTCCCTTTCTTGTATATCGGGACTACGTTAGCTGCTTTCCAAATATCTGGCAGTTCCCCTGTTGCCAGTGATTTGCTATACACTATGGAGAGTGGTAGGCTCAGTTCTCTTGCTCCTTCCTTTAGAACCCAAGGGGAGATTCCATCTGGGCCTATAGCCTTCGTCACGTCCAACTCTAGTAAACACTTCCTTACTTCCCCAAGTAAACACTTCCTTACTTCCCCAGTGTGTGTGTGTGTGTGTGTGTGTGTGTGTGTGTGTGTGTGTGTGTGTGTGTGTGTGTGTGTGTGTGTGTGTGTGTGTGTGTGTGTGTGTGTGTGTGTGTGTGTGTGTGTACTCACCTAATTGTACTGACCTAATTGTGCTTGCGGGGGTTGAGCTCTGGCTCTTTGGTCCCGCCTCTCAACCGTCAATCAACTGGTGTACAGATTCCTGAGCCTATTGGGCTCTATCATATCTACATTTGAAACTGTATATGGAGTCAGCCTCCACCACATCACTTCCTAATGCTTTCCATTTACTAACTACTCTGACCCTGAAAAAGTTCTTTCTAACGTCTCTGTGGCTCATTTAGGTACTCAGCTTCCACCTGTGTCCCCTTGTTCGCGTCCCACCAGTTTTGAATAGTTCATCCTTGTTTACCCGGTCAATTCCCCTGAGGATTTTGTAGGTTGTGATCATGTCCCCCCTTACTCTTCTGTCTTCCAGTGTCGTAAGGTGCATTTCCCGCAGCCTTTCCTCATAACTCATGCCTCTTAGTTCTGGGACTAGTCTAGTAGCATACCTTTGGACTTTTTCCAGCTTCGTCTTGTGCTTGACAAGGTACGGGCTCCATGCTGGGGCCGCATACTCCAGGATTGGTCTTACATATGTGGTGTACAAGATTCTGAATGATTCCTTACACAGGTTCCTGAACGCCGTTCTGATGTTAGCCAGCCTCGCATATGCCGCAGACGTTATTCTCTTTATGTGGGCTTCAGGAGACAGGTTTGGTGTGATATCAACTCCTAGATCATTCTCTCTGTCTGTTTCATTAAGTACTTCGTCTCCTATTCTGTATCCTGTGCCTGGCCTCCTGTTTCCACTGCCTAGTTTCATTACTTTGCATTTACTCGGGTTGAACTTCAACAGCCATTTGTTGGACCATTCACTCAGTCTATCCAGGTCATCTTGTAGCCTCCTACTATCATCCTCTGTTTCAATCCTCCTCATAATTTTTGCATCGTCGGCAAACATTGAGAGGAACGAATCAATACCCTCTGGGAGATCATTTACATATACCAGAAACAGTATAGGTCCAAGGACTGACCCCTGTGGGACTCCACTTGTGACGTCTCGCCAATCTGAGACCTCACCTTTCACACAGACTCGTTGTCTCCTATTGCTTAGATACTCCTCTATCCACCGGAGTACCTTCCCTCTCACTCCAGCCTGCATCTCCAACTTTCGCACTAGCCTCTTGTGTGGCACTGTATCAAAGGCTTTCTGACAATCCAAAAATATGCAGTCTGCCCACTCTTCTCTTTCTTGCCTTATTTTTGTTGCCTGGTCGTAGAATTCAAGTAACCCTGTGAGGCAGGACCTGCCATCCCTGAACCCATGTTGATGCTGTGTTACAAAGTTCCTTCGCTCCAGATGCTCCACTAGTTTTTTTCGCACAATCTTCTCCATCAGCTTGCATGGTATGCAGGTTAGGGACACTGGCCTGTAGTTCAGTGCCTCCTGTCTATTCCCTTTCTTGTATATCGGGACTACGTTAGCTGCTTTCCAAATATCTGGCAGTTCCCCTGTTGCCAGTGATTTGCTATACACTATGGAGAGTGGTAGGCTCAGTTCTCTTGCTCCTTCCTTTAGAACCCAAGGGGAGATTCCATCTGGGCCTATAGCCTTCGTCACGTCCAACTCTAGTAAACACTTCCTTACTTCCCCAAGTAAACACTTCCTTACTTCCCCAGTGTGTGTATGTGTGTGTGTGTGTGTGTGTGTGTGTGTGTGTGTGTGTGTGTGTGTGTGTGTGTGTGTGTGTGTGTGTGTGTGTGTGTGTACTCACCTAATTGTACTGACCTAATTGTGCTTGCGGGGGTTGAGCTCTGGCTCTTTGGTCCCGCCTCTCAACCGTCAATCAACTGGTGTACAGATTCCTGAGCCTATTGGGCTCTATCATATCTACATTTGAAACTGTGTATGGAGTCAGCCTCCACCACATCACTTCCTAATGCTTTCCATTTTCTAAC
>NC_091178.1:42606013-42643825 GCF_040958095.1 Procambarus clarkii | reverse complement strand
CACGCAGCACGAGCTAACAGCACTGCTGGTGCACACAGCGCGAGCTAACAGCACTGCTGGTGCACGCAGCACGAGCTAACACCACTGCTGGTGCACGCAGCACGAGCTAACAGCACTGCTGGTGCACGCAGCACGAGCTAACACCACTGCTGGTGCACGCAACACGAGCTAACAGCACTGCTGGTGCACGCAGCACGAGCTAACAGCACTGCTGGTGCACGCAGCAGGAGCTAACAGCACTGCTGGTGCACGCAGCACGGGCTAACAGCACTGCTGGTGCACGCAGCGCGAGCTAACAGCACTGCTGGTGCATGCAGCAGGAGCTAACAGCACTGCTGGTGCACGCAGCACGAGCTAACACCACTGCTGGTGCATGCAGCATGAGCTAACAGCACTGCTGGTGCACGCAGAACGAGCTAACAGCACTGCTGGTGCACGCAGCAGGAGCTAACACCACTGCTGGTGCACGCAGCACGAGCTAACACCACTGCTGGTGCATGCAGCACGAGCTAACAGCACTGCTGGTGCACGCAGCACGAGCTAACAGCACTGCTGGTGCACGCAACACGAGCTAACAGCACTGCTGGTGCACGCAGAACGAGCTAACAGCACTGCTGGTGCATGCAGCACGAGCTAACAGCACTGCTGGTGCATGCAGCATGAGCTAACAGCACTGCTGGTGCACGCAGCACGAGCTAACAGCACTGCTGGTGCATGCAGCACGAGCTAACAGCACTGCTGGTGCATGCAGCACGAGCTAACAGCACTGCTGGTGCACGCAGAACGAGCTAACACCACTGCTGGTGCACGCAGCACGAGCTAACACCACTGCTGGTGCACGCAGAACGAGCTAACAGCACTGCTGGTGCATGCAGCACGAGCTAACAGCACTGCTGGTGCATGCAGCATGAGCTAACAGCACTGCTGGTGCACGCAACACGAGCTAACAGCACTGCTGGTGCACGCAACACGAGCTAACAGCACTGCTGGTGCACGCAACACGAGCTAACAGCACTGCTGGTGCACGCAGCATGAGCTAACAGCACTGCTGTTCAGCGTGTGACTACAGCATCGCCTAAAAATGTCAAACTATATATGTAACTGGTATTATTTAGCAATGATAGTATTACAGAAGACCCCTGTGATAAAATTGACCAGGATTCTGATAATAGCAGGACTGTTGTGATAATTAGCACTGTGTACAGTATGGTGGGAGCAGTAATGCTGAGGGAGGTCGCATCTGCCGACTTTGTATTCACCTAGTTGTATTCACCTAGTTGTGCTTGCGGGGGTTGAACTCTGCTCTTTTGGCCCGCCTCTCAACTGTCAATCAACTGTTTCTACTACTACAATTTTAATTTTTTATTTTTCACACCACACACACACACACACACCCCAGGAAGCAGCCCGTGACAGCTGACTAACTATTTACTGCTAGGTAACAGGAGCATAGGGTGAAAGAAACTCTGCCCATCGTTTCTCACTGGCGCCCGGATCGAACCCGGGACCACAGGATCACATGTCCAGCGTGCTGTCCGCTTGGACAGCACGCTCCAAGCGGACCTGTGGCCACCTGTTATTGTCTGCACTCACCATACCAGCTTAGTGGTTCACTATGGAGAACACAAATGTAGATACTTATATACTGTATAACATATGTATATAGTGAAATAACAGCAAAAGGAGTATGTTGGGAGGAGCCATTTTGGTGACAGGTGGTGTCGACTGCTGGCTGCTGTGTCTCTTGACAAGCAATTTTGTTGTGGCCACTGTTGTTTGGGCACCATACCAGCTTAATTGTACAGTTATGGTGAACAAAATATGTAGATACTTATATATAATGTGTGTTTATAGTGTGAAAACAGCACAAATGTTATAGTGGGAGTAGGAATGCTGGCGAGTGAGGGAGGGAGCATCAGCTGATTGTGTGGCGATCTCAATTATTGTCTTGACTCATCATACTAGCTTAGTTGTACAGTTGGTTCACACATTTTATTATATAAATATATCACACTACACATTATTGAGTAATATTATTGCCAAAAACTGAGAACAAATCAGAGACATTGAAATAAATAGGTAGTAATATCTTTGTGGCAACTCCTGCCTGACAGCTTGGGCGGAGCAGACCTCCTCCGACACTTGCTCTGTCAACGCCTCATTTTTGTCAGACTTCCACACCCTCTTGAAGCCAAAATATGCCACCTATAATTTTTTTTATTATTTTTCCCGTGATCAGGGAACACAAATGAATACTTTTTATAAGATGAAAAAAAGAATATGTATTTTTGTATTTCTTGTGCCTGGGCATGTTGCAGGCTATAATTGCAAGAGCAGCCCCTGGGGTTAACCCTTAAACTGCGCAACACATCAATAGCTGTGGTGAGTAACTGTCATGGAACTGCGCACCACAGCTATTCGTGTGTTGGAGTACCACGCAAGATTTAAAAGTCCCACGGCTATATGGGGTTCACATCAGCTTCCTCAGGGCTCTTGTGAACAGATGCCATTTAAAAAAAAAATCATGGTCAACATTCCCAGGTGTGAGAGCCTCAGTACTGACTGAGCAACCAAGGCTGTGCACGTAGCATAAGCTATCAACACTGCTGTTCAGCTTGTGACCACTGCATCTCCTAAAAATGTCAAAATATACATGTGCCTGCTATTATTTAGCGATGATAGTATTACAAAAGACCCCCCCCCCTGTGATAAAAATAAGGATTCTGATATAGCAGGAATGTTGTGATAATTAGCGCTGTGCATAGTATGGTGGGAAGAGCAATGCTGAGGGAGGGATTTCCCCCCCTTCCCCGACCCCTGAAAGAACGATAAGTCCAACATTTAAAGACGAGAAAAAGCCGCTTGCAGAAACTGCTGAAGGCGCAGGACTTTTCAAATAGCAAGGACAAAATGGCCAATAAAAACCTAAGAACCAGGGCCCAGGTAGAGGCCAACAAGGAAACGAGCACCACGCACCAAAACGCGAAGCGAAAAACCGTGACACCGCAACCCACAGGAGCGGCACCACCAGCCCCAGCAGGGCAGAACGATGCACATGTCGCAGAGGAAGGAAATGAGGAGAACTAGGTAGAACATGTACTGCACTAAAAACATAAATGTACTGTCCTGAAAAGGGAACACAAAGAAAGGCCCAACGAAAATTAACTGTAGGGCAGGAGTGGATGATCGGAAAACTATATCTACCAGCAACACTGCAACGCAGAAGCTGGTAGTGACAGACAAGGATAAGAGGAAGAACTCAGACCTATAATGGAACACTGGCCCGTTCGACAACAGGACTGAACATGAACACAGCCCAACTTAGCACGAGCATGAGAAAGCCAACATGCACCTTCCAAGATACACAACAATGTGTAGTATAGAGGTACTGTAGTAATACATAAAATGCAAAGAAAAGACCTTAACCCTCAAACCGCTAGGGGTCCCAAATGGAATTAACACCCACAGGCGCAACAAAAAAAAAATCCAAAAAATTCTTTCAACTTATAGAAGTGTTAATTTTTGTTCCCTGATCACGGAAAAAATAACAAAAAAATCGTAGGTGGCATATTTTAGCCGCAATAGGGTAGGGAAGTGTGGCAAAAAAGGGGCGTTGACAGAGCCTTCGCTGGACGAGGTCTACTCCGCTCAAGCTGTCCAGGCGGCAGTTGCCACAAATATTTTATTACCTAATTTATTTCAATGTCTCTGATTGATTTTTTCTTAGTTTTTTTTTGCAGTAATATTATTCAATAGAGTGAATTGTGATATATTTATATAATAAAATGTGTGAACCATCGCTGTACTCAAAATTATGGTGTGCATATAGTGATTCAATTATTATGTTCATAAAACAATAAACAAATAGTTTTGCTGTTATTACACTATATGCACAGGTTATATATAAGTATCTGCATGTTTTGTTCACCTTAACGAACCACTAAATTGGTCTTGTGAGTCAAAATGCAACAAGGTGTGACTGCCACACACCAGCCAGCCACTCACTGCCACTCCCTCCCTCAACACCTCACTCGCCCTCATTCTCCTCCCACAATACTGTTTTTGCATTTATTCCTATACAGACGTTATATATACATATTTACATGTTTTGTTCACCAGAACTGTATATCTAAGTTTGTATGGTGAGTAAAGGCACAAAGACGTAGCTACTCACACAGTCAGCTGGTGGCAGCCGCCCTCAAGGCCAGGCGCACTAATATTTCTCCTTCAACAATATTGTTTGTGGTGTTATTACGATATATACACACATTATATATAAGTATCTACCTGTTTTATTCACCATAACCTGTACAAAATAAGCTGGTATGGTGCCCAAAGACCATAGTGGCCACCAGTAAACAACATGACAATTCGTGCAGACGACGCAACCTACATCACCAAAACGGCGGCTCCCAACCTACTCCTCTGCTGTTATTACACTCAATGCACACGTTATATATAAGTATCTACATTTGTGTTCACCATAGCGAACCACTAAGCTGGTATGGTGAGTGCAGTCAATAAAAGGTGGCCACACACCAGTCAGAAGACGACGCCACCACCCCTCCCTCCCACAGCCTTACGCCTCCCTCCATGGAGCACAGCGCTAAATATCACCACAATCCTGCTATTATCAGAATCCTGGTCAGTTTTATCACAGTCAGGGGCCTTCTGTAATAATATCATCGCTAAATAATAGCAGTATCATATATATTATGGCATTTTTAGGCGATGCTGTGGTCACAAGCTGAACAGCGGTGCTGTGAGCTCGTGCTGCGTGTGCCAGCCTTGGTTGCATGCTTAATACTGATGCTCTTACACCCAAGAATGTTGGCCTGGATTTTTTTTCTAGGTGGCATCTGGCAACTATCGATCGTGTCTGCACTATAGCTGCCCCTATCCCAGGCGGGGTGTTTAAAATATAGTGCTAGACACGAAATCATATATATATGATGTGCGCGGTTTCGGTTTTGTCACTGAAATCATATACAGTGCTTCCTCAGACTAACGAACCCCGCTCTATCGAATTCCCGGAAGAGCCGAACAAATTGAATTCGGTACCAAATGTTCAGTGGAACATACAAATGTTCGATTAAGTGAGGAATGTTCGTCCAAGCGGTCACCGAGGCCGAGCGTCAGAGCTGGCTGTCATCAACTATGATTCGCCAGAGTGTAAACAGTTATGTAGTGTTTTATTATCCCTACCCATTGTTTCTAGGGAGAAATGGTGATAAAATGGTGTCAGGGGGGCATTGGTGAGAGAGTTGTTGTCAGGAGGCAACACGTGCTCCCCCGCCCCCACCCTCCTTCCTCCACCTGACCACAGAGACCACTCACTCTCCTCTCATCGTCAGATGCTAAGAGTCAATTTAATGATAATTATCGCATTATCTACACTGAAAATAGCCTTTTTTATTAGAAAAATGTCATATTGGAGCAATAATAATGGTGAAAATTGTAATATATACAGTACATATTTTAAACAGTTTGAACACATTTCCTTTTCACAGAATTTTTAATACAATTGGGGTGTAGATAACAGCTGGCATTGTGTGGCCGGCCGGTCGCTCCCTGAGCCATTGGGGGGGGGTGGGGGGTGGGAGGGGGGGGTTGTTTCCTGGATCCCTCCCTCCCTCCTCTAACAGCCTACGTACTGTACTAATACCTATTTAGAATAAATTTTGAGGAGGCCAATAAAACAAGCACAGGTCGTGTGAACGTTAGGCCTTGGTGCGGTGGCTGGCATCATTTGTGGTGGTGTCAGGGGAGGCAGGCGGTGTCAGGGGAGGCAGGTGGGGTCAGGGGAGGCAGGTGGTGTCAGGGGAGGCACATGGGGTCAGGGGAGGCAGGTGGTGTCATGGGAGGCAGGTGGGGTCAGGGGAGGCAGGTGGTGTCAGGGGAGGCAGGCGGGGTCAGGGGAGGCAGGTGGTGTCAGGGGAGGCACATGGGGTCAGGGGAGGCAGGTGGTGTCAGGGGAGGCAGGTGGGGTCAAGGGAGGCAGGTGGGGTCAGGGGAGGCAGGTGGTGTTAGAGGAGGCAGGCGGTGTCATGGGAGGCAGGTGGGGTCAGGGGAGGCAGGTGGTGTCAGGGGAGGCAGGTGGTGTCAGGGGAGGCAGGTGGGGTCAAGGGAGGCAGGTGGGGTCAGGGGAGGCAGGCGGTGGAAAGAGGCAGGTGGGGTCAGGGGAGGCAGGTGGTGGAAAGAGGCAGGTGGGGTCAGGGGAGGCAGGTGGTGGAAAGAGGCAGGTGGTGTCAGGGGAGGCAGGTGGGGTCAGGGGAGGCAGGCGGTGTCAGGGGAGGCAGGTGGGGTCAGGGGAGGCAGGCGGGGTCAGGGGAGGCAGGTGGGGTCAGAGGAGGCAGGTGGGGTCAGGGGAGGCAGGCGTTGTCAGGGGAGGCAGGTGTTGGAAAGAGGCAGGTGGGGTCAGTGGTGGAAGGTGTTGTCAGGGGAGGTGGAAGTGGAGAGAGAAGGGTGGTGACCACGCATGGCTGCCAAACCTCTCATTCATACTCTATTATAAATCTCAATCTTAGCTGTAAAATATTTATGCCAAAATATGTTAATTTTCGTGTATTAATATACATTATTAATCATTAACACGTTTTATTGTTTCCTGAAGAAAACAATAGCTGACTTGGCATTGTGGTGTGTATGGCCGGGTGCCTGGGGGGTGGGGGGGGGTCCTGGAGGTGTGAGAGGAGACCTGTCAACCCATCATTTTTTTTTGTCGGGAGAGTTGAGACGCTTCCAAGCCTGCTGCTTCAATACACGATGTGGGTGGTGTGGGTGGTGTGGTGTGGTTTGGGTGTGGGTGGGTTGGGGTGGGTTGGTGTGGGTGGTGTGGTTGGGTGTGGGGGGATGATGTGGGTGGTGTGGGGTGTGTGGGGGATGATGTGGGTGGTGGTGTGGGGTGTGTGGGTGGTGGTGTGGGGAGTGTGGGTGGTGGGGGCAAATGGTGTTAGTGGTGTGGGGGATGGTGTGGGTGGTGTGGGGGATGGTGTGGGTGGTGTGGGGGATGGTGTGGGTGGTGTGGGGGATGGTGTGGGTGGTGTGGGTGGTGTGGGGGATGGTGTGGGTGGTGTGGGGGATGGTGTGGGGGATGGTGTGGGGGATGGTGTGGATGGTGTGGGGGATGATGTGGGTGGTGGTGTGGGGTGTGTGGGGGATGGTGTGGGTGGTGTGGGGGATGGTGTGGGTGGTGTGGGGGATGGTGTGGATGGTGTGGGGGATGATGTGGGTGGTGGTGTGGGGTGTGTGGGGGATGGTGTGGGTGGTGGTGTGTGGTGTGTGGGTGGTGGTGTGGGGAGTGTGGGTGGTGGGGGCGAATGGTGCTAGTGGTGTGGGGGATGGTGTGGGTGGTGTGGGGGAGGATGGTGTGGGTGGTTTGGGGGATGGTGTGGGTGGTGTGGGGGATGGTGTGGGTGGTGTGGGGGATGGTGTGGGTGGTGTGGGGGATGGTGTGGGTGGTGTGGGGGATGGTGTGGGTGGTGTGAGGGATGGTGTGGGTGGTGTGGGGGATGGTGTGGGTGGTGTGGGGGATGGTGTGGGTGGTGTGGGGGATGGTGTGGGTGGTGTGGGGGATGGTATGAGTGGTGTGGGGGATGGTATGGGTGGTGTGGAGGATGGTGTGGGTGGTGTGGAGGATGGTGTGGGTGGTGTGGGGGATGGTATGGGTGGTGTGGGGATGGTATGGGTGGTGTGGAGGATGGTGTGGGTGGTGTGGGGGATGGTATGGGTGGTGTGGGGATGGTATGGGTGGTGTGGAGGATGGTGTGGGTGGTGTGGAGGATGGTGTGGGTGGTGTGGAGGATGGTGTGGGTGGTGTGGAGGGTGGTGTGGGGGGATGGTGTGGGTGGTGTGGAGGATGGTGATTCTCGCATCTCAGATTATTATTGACACCAAAAGAGCATGAAAGATATTATAATGAAGCACCACACAACAAAGAAACAAACTAATGTGTCCAGGCATATGTTTAAAAAAAAAAAAAATAAGAAGGTTGTTGGGGCCGGACGGATGGAACGAATTCCGCACTGGAACGAATCGGCTTCGCCCCATATAGTTCGTTCAAGTGAGGACACACTGTATATATGATTTGTGCATTTTAAGGGTTAAATATTGTCCCAGCACTAGAAACTAGGGACAAGAGCATAAGCAATATGAAGAACTTAGAAGACCCAAGAAGCAATTGGCAACAGAATGTACATGAACAACCATATACACAGAGAGACTTGTAGCGAGGATAAGCAATACACTCTCCCCCAACAATCTCATGTGCTAATGAGAGAAGCCAACCCTCACATTAACACCAAAGTTCAGCCCCCTAATGACAGGTAACATCCCTTCCAACCTATTGGAGGATGGTGAGGTGTATAGGTGTATACATGTATATCTATATGCAATGTATATATAAGGGTGCAGCCAGGCACTGAATGACAGTCAAGAATTTAATGTCCAGAGTCCAGAAAAGATCCAGTCGCTTAAAGACGAAACCAAAAAGTTACCAAAATCCAGGGCTGTGCCCCAGTGTAACAAAGAACAACATATACGTACAGGTTAAGGTCACATTAAGACTCATGCAAAGAGGCCAAGCAAACAGTACAAACCATACCCAACACTAATTCCAAAAGCGAGAACCAGTGCCTGGCTGAGTGTCACCAGATCGTATAATCTCGCCTGTAGAGCGTAGGCACTATCATGTCACGACACAGCTTACCAGTGTAACATTCCGGGAGCATTGCAAGTGGAGCATGTCCAGAGATGCGTGTGCAGGAGGAGAAGAACAGGTATAGTGTAGAGGTGGAGGCGGCACCACTCCGAGCCACCCCATACCCTAGTTTTTTTCAGAGAAAAGAACTAGGCGAGTGTCCTCATATATAAAATCCAGAACTCCCCCGTTAACAAGGGGGCTATGATTAGAGAGAGAAGATAAACGAGAGCGGCGTACCACCCATAATTACCTAAGTGTAGTTACAGGATATATGAGCTTCCCAGCTCATATAACGCTTTGAAACTACTGACAGTCTTGGCCTCCACCACCTTCTCACCTAACTTGTTCCAACCGTCTACCACTCTGTTTGCAAAAGTGAATTTTCTTATATTTCTTCGGCATCTGTGTTTAGCTAGTTTAAATCTATGACCTCTTGGTCTTAAAGTTCCAGGTCTCAGGAAATCTTCCCTATCGATTTTATCAATTCCTGTTACTATTTTGCATGTAGTGATCATATCACCTCTTTTTCTTCTGTCTTCTAGTTTTGGCATATTTAATGCCTCTAACCTCTCCTCGTAGCTCTTGCCCTTCAGTTCAGGGAGCCACTTAGTAGCGTGTCTTTGCACCTTTTCCAGTTTGTTGATGTGCTTCTTAAGATATGGGCACCACACAACCGCTGCATATTCTAGCTTTGGCTTAACAAAAGTCGTGAACAGTTTCTTTAGTATATCGCCATCCATGTATTTAACACTTTGGCGTGCCCCGCCCGCCACCCCTCAACTGTGCGATTTGGGTCCCAGCCTTTCACGGGAGCGCGCGTTAATTCTGAAAAGTGTATACTCTCTTCAACTTTGTCACCTTAATTCTCGTCCTACGAGATTAAATTTGGTATCATTGTGTTTGCAATATAATTCTCTACAGCACTATATGCATATAAATGCCAAAAGCCCGGCTAATTACCCGCAACAAACATAGAAAGTGAGAACGAGTTACCCAGGAGCCCGCAAAAGCGATAAAATGTGTTCACTCTTTTCCCTCTGGTCACCTCAATTTTCGTCTTAGGTCTTTCATTTTGGTATCAATGGGTTCGCAATAGAATTCTCTAGAGGAACATTAGCATATAAAATAAAAAACCTGGTCACGCTCCACCCGCCGACGACTTGAAGACGGGCCACGCATTAACCGCGAGTGAGTGCCCAGACGCCTTCCAGCTACACTCCCAATTCCTGCCCACAAATGTTTAGTATTTAGTATTTTAGTATATGTAGTATTATAGTTTAGTATTTTTTGTGTAGTAGTTGTACATCACATAAGCATTGCAGATAGCCATTTGCACAAAATAGATGGTCATTTTCTTCGTCCATTTGTGAGTTTTCCTTATGAAGTGATAATATTTGATCATTTGGTCACTCCTCGTTACTTTTTGACTCATAATAGCTACTTAGTGGTTCGTTATAATGAACAAAACATGCAGATACTTATATATAATCTGTGCTTATAGTGTAATAACCGACAAAGTATTTGTTCACTGATGGATGAACATAATTGAATCAACAATATGCACACCATATTTTTAAGTACAGCAATGATTCACTTATTTTATTATATAAATATATCAAACTACACACTATTGAATAATATTACAGCAAAAAAACTATGAAAAATCAATTAGAGACATTGAAATAATTAGGTAATTATCTCTCTGTGGCAACTTCAGCCTGACAGCTGGCGAGCAACAGACCGCCTGGGACGCACGCTGAGTCAGCACCTATCTTTTGCCAGACTTCCCCGCCCTATAGCGGGCAATATATGCCACTTACGATTTTTTTATTATTTTTCCCGTGATCAGTGAACACAAATTAACAGGTTAGGAAGAAAAAATATTTTTTTGTTTTTGTTTTTCAAAATTACATGCGCCTGTAGGGAAGAAAGGATATTATACCCCTAGCATGTTAAGGGTTAACCCTTAACATGCTAGGGGTATAATAAAGTAACGAAAAAGTAACGAGGCGTGACCGCCGTGTACCAGCCAGCCACTCACGCCCTCCCTCAAGTCATCTGACTCACCCACATTCTCCTCCCACAATACTGTTTTTGCTATAATTCACTATATAGTTTGATATATTTATATAATAAAATGAGTGAATCATTGCTGTACTAAAAAATATGGTGTGCATATTGTTGATTCAATTATGTTCATCAATCAGTGAACAAATACTTTGTCGGTTATTACACTATAAGCACAGGTTATATATAAGTATCTGCATGTTTTGTTCACTATAACGAACCACTAAGTAGCTGTTATGAGTCAAAAAGTAACGAGGAGTGACCGCCGTGTACCAGCCAGCCACTCCTGCCCTCTCTCAAGTCATCTGACTCACCCACATTCTCCTCCCACAATACTGTTTTTGCTATAATTCACTATATACAGACGTTATATATAAGTACCTACATGTTTTGTTCACCATAACTGTACATCTAAGCTTGTATGGTGAGGTGAGTAAAGGCACAAAGACGTAGGACCTCACACAGTCAGCTGATGGCTGCCGCCCTCAAGGCCAGACGCAATAAATTTCTCCTCCAACAATACTGTGTGCTGTTATTACGCTATATACACACATTATATATAAATATCTACCTGTTTTATTCACCATACATGTACAAGTAAACTGGTGTGGTGCCCAAAGACCATCGTGGTAACCAGTAAACAACACCGTCGTCTGCACGGTGGCGTCGTGCAGACGACGCCACCGCCCTCACCAAAACGGCGGCTCCTAACCTTCTCTTGCTGTTTATACCCTCTATACACACGTTATATATAAGTATCTACATTTGTGATCACCATAGCGAACCACTAAGCTAGTATGGTGAGTGCAGTCAATAAAAGGTGGCCACACACAGTCAGAAGACATCGCCACCACCCTCCCTCCCACAGCATTACTCCTCCCTCCATGGCGCACAGCGCTAAATATCACCACAATCCTGCTATTATCAGAACCCTGGTCAGTTTTATCAGTCAGGGGTCTTCTGTAATAATATCATCGCTACATAATAGCATGAACAAGTATATTTTGGCATTTTTAGGCGATGTTGTGGTCACAAGCTGAACAGCAGTGCTGTTAGCTCATGCTGCGTGCGTCAGGCTTGGTTGCTCACTCAATACTGAGGGCAATAACACCCGGGAGTTTGGCCCACGATTTTTTTTTTAAATGGCGACTGTTTACAAGAGCCCTGATGAAGGTGTGGTGAACCCCGTGTAACCGCGGGCCATTTAAATCTTGCGTAGTACTCCAACACGTCATATGACGTGATGCGCAGTTGACTGGAACAACGTCCAACACGTCATATGACGTGATGCGCACTTTAAGGGTTAAGGACCTGCCTGAAACGCTGCGCATACTAGTGGCTTTACAAGAGTGTAAATACTGTACTATGCTATGTATTCTCAAAAACCCAATGTACCTTCTTGTATATAAATAAATAAATAAATAAATAAATAAATTTCATTATTTCGAAGCTGTAGGTCACTGAACCGTGGCGACGAAATCGAACGAAACATGCATGGTGGTGTGCATCTGAGCTCAGCATTCCACTTCACCTGATCTTTCAGGCATCCCTGTGGACAGGAATCGTAGCAGACGTGTGGAAACAGGCTAACATAGTTCCAATCTACAAAAGTGGCAGCAGGGAAGACCCCCTCAATTAGAGACCTGTATCATTGACAAGTGTAATAGTGAAAGTATTGGAAAAATTAATCAAAACTAAATGGGTAGCACATCTGGAGAGAAATTATATAATATCAGACAGACAGTATGGTTTTCGATCTGGAAGATCCTGAGTATCGAATTTACTCAGTTTCTATGATCGAGCCACAGAGATATTACAGGAAAGAGTTGGTTGGGTTGACTGCATCTATCTGGACCTAAAAAAGGCTTTCGACAGAGTTCCACATAAGAGGTTGTTCTGGAAACTGGAAAATATTGGAGGGGTGACAGGTAAGCTTCTAACATGGATAAAAAATTTCTGACTGATAGAAAAATGAGGGCAGTAATCAGAGGCAATGTATCGGACTGGAGAAATGTCACAAGTGGAGTACCACAGGGTTCAGTTCTTGCACCAGTCATGTTTATTGTCTACATAAATGATCTACCAGTTGGTATACAGAATTATATGAACATGTTTGCTGATGATGCTAAGATAATAGGAAGGATAAGAAACTTAGATGATTGTCATGCCCTTCAAGATGACCTGAACAAAATAAGTATATGGAGCACCACTTGGCAAATGGAATTTAATGTTAATAAATGCCATGTTATGGAATGTGGAATAGGAGAACATAGACCCCACACAACCTATATATTATGTGAGAAATCTTTAAAGAATTCTGATAAAGAAAGAGATCTAGGGGTGGTTCTAGATACAAAACTATCACCTGAGGACCACATAAAGAATATTGTGCGAGGAGCCTATGCCACACTTTCTAACTTCAGAATTGCTTTTAAATACATGGATGGCGATATACTAAAGAAATTGTTCACGACTTTTGTTAGGCCAAAGTTAGAATATGCAGCAGTGGTGTGGTGCCCATATCTTAAGAAGCACGTCAACAAACTGGAAAAGGTGCAAAGACATGCTACTAAGTGGCTCCCAGAACTGAAAGGCAAGAGCTACGAGGAGAGGTTAGAGGCATTAAATATGCCAAAACTAGAAGACAGAAGAAAACGAGGTGATATGATCACTACATACAAAATAATAACAGGAATTGATAAAATCGATTGGGAAGATTTCCTGAGACCTGGAACTTTAAGAACAAGAGGTCATAGATTTAAACTAGCTAAACACAGATGCCGAAGAAATATAAGAAAATTCACTTTCGCAAACAGAGTGGTAGACGGTTGGAACAAGTTAGGTGAGGTGGTGGTGGAGGCCAAGACCGTCAGTAGTTTCAAAGCATTATATGACAAAGAGTGCTGGGAAGACGGGATACCATGAGCGTAGCTCTCATCCTGTAACTACACTTAGGTAATTACGGATTAGACCCGTCCACTTGCACAGGGGTTGTTGTGCCAATAACATGAATAATTTCTCAAATAGCTGATTTCTATCATATTACAGTATATTTTTTATTTTATTTAGTTCAGCTTAATTAGGATAATTAAAAACTATTAGAACACCAGTTTTAAAAATGATTTATTTATCTGAAACTTTCAAAGTCATGGGTCGCTGAACTATGACAACACAGATTAAAGTGAGTGAAACCTCACTGTAAAGGGAGGTTTACAGTACAGTATTCCCTTATCTGTCCACCCTCACTCATCTTGTTTCATCACAGAAAATGTATATAAGAAGATTTCAACACATTAGCTAGCTATTTACGCTTTAGCCTTTAAATTAATCTACAAAGATACGTGCCATAAATCAATGAACGAAAATCATGGAAATACAGTCGTTCACTTGTGTGGATCACTCTGGCTGGTGTTTGGTTCATATGGTTCACTTCTGTGATCCAACTTGTCATATGAAGGAATTATTGACTGTAACCTGTGACAGAACGGGAAAGTTTTCCACCAATCTGTGAACCTTGTCCCAACATCGTAACCAAGTAGAGCACTTGTGGACCACTTGTGTGGTTCACTTGTGTGCTCCACTTGTGTGCTCCAACTTGCCATATGAAGGAAATATTAATTGTAACCCGTGATAGAATGGGAAAGTTTTCCATCAGTCTGTGAACTGTGTCCCAACATTGTAAGCAAATCTGCATATTCCCTTCTTCAATGAGCCAGAGTACGCCGAACCGGGTGAGTAAATCAGGCCTGAAAAGTGTGCAACCTAGCCGGAGATGCTGCGAATTGGGGTACGTTGAATCGCGGTTGTACCGTATACACACGTTATATCTAAGTATCTTCGAGTTTTGTTCACCATAACAAACAACTAATTTGGTATGGTGAGTCAAAAAGCAACGAGAAGTGGTCACAACACCAGCCAGCCCGCCACTCGCCCCCACTTCCTCCCCACAACTCCTCACTCGCCAACATCCTCCTCCCACCATGATGTTTTTGCTTTTATTCACTACTGTATATATGAACCTTAACCCAAAACCCGTTTCGTAACCCGAAAAATTTGTAAAGAGGGGCATTTGTAAGCCGAGGTCAACTGTACAGTGGAACCTCGGGTTATGAGCGTCCCTGTTTACGAGTTTTTCGGGTTATGAGCCCGATTTGTTTGGAAAATTTGTATCGAGACATGAGCATTGCATCGGGTTATGAGTTTGTTGATACGCGTACGGGCCGACCTAGCACGTGGTGGCACGGTGATCGCGCCTCAGTTTACCAGTGCCTCATGCCCAGTGACTATCCCACCTGAATTCTTCACAAGGATTTACAGTTTTTTTGTCAGATTTTTGGCCATTTGAGCATAAAAGATGTTATTATATACAGTATCTTGCCATGGGTCCCAAGAAAGCCAGTGGTAAGGTTCAACCTAAGAAAATAGTTGTAAGTAGAGGCAGTAGAAGATGTCCCTGCCACTGACACCACTTGCCTCCCTTCACAACAACTTCCACCACTTGTCTCCCTTGACAACAGCTTCCACCACTGACACACTTGCCTCCCTTCACAACAACTTCCACCACTTGTCTCCCTTGACAACAGCTTCCACCACTGACACACTTGCCTCCCTTCACAACAACTTCCACCACTTGCCTTCCTTGACAACAGCTTCCACCACTGACACCACTTGCCTCCCTTCACAACAACTTCCACCACTTGCCTCCCGTGACAACAACTTCTACCACTGACACCACTTGCCTCCCTTGACAACAACTTCCACCACTGACACCACTTGCCTCCCTTCACAACAACTTCCACCACTGACACTACTTGCCTCCCTTGACAACAGCTTCCACCACTGACACACTTGCCTCCCTTGACAACAGCTTCCACCACTGACACCACTTGCCTCCCTTGACAACAGCTTCCACAACTGACACCACTTGCCTCCCTTGACATCTTCCACCACTGACACCACTTGCCTCCCTTGACAACAGCTTCCACCACTGACACACTTGCCTCCCTTGACAACAGCTTCCACCACTGACACCACTTGCCTCCCTTGACAACAACTTCCACCACTGACACACTTGCCTCCCGTGACAACAACTTCCACCACTGACACACTTGCCTCCTTTGGCAACAGCTTCCACCACTGACACCACTTGCCTCCCTTGACAACATCTTCCACCACTGACACCACTTGCCTCCCTTCACAACAACTTCCACCACTGACACCACTTGCCTCCCTTCACAACAACTTCCACCACTGACACCACTTGCCTCCCTTGACAACTTCCACCACTGACACACTTGCCTCCCTTGACAACAGCTTCCTCCAATGCCTCCCTTGACAACAGCTTCCACTACTGACACCACTTGCCTCCCTTCACAACAACTTCCACCACTGACACCACTTGCCTCCCTTCACAACAACTTCCACCACTGACACCACTTGCCTCCCTTGACAACAGCTTCCACCACTGACACCACTTGCTTTCCTTGACAACAGCTGCCACCACTTGCCTCTCTTGACAACAGCTTCCTCCAATGCCTCCCTTGACAACAACTTCCACCACTGACACCACTTGCCTCCCGTGACAAAAGCTTCCACCACTGACACACTTGCCTCCTTTGACAACAGCTTCCACCACTGACACCACTTGCCTCCCTTGACAACAACTTCCACCACTGACACACTTGCCTCCTTTGACAACAGCTTCCACCACTGACACCACTTGCCTCGCTTGACAACTTCCACCACTGACACCACTTGCCTCGCTTGACAACAACTTCCACCACTGACACACTTGCCTCCTTTGACAACAGCTTCCATCACTGACACCACTTGTTTCGCTTAACAACTTCCACCACTGACACCACTTGCCGCCCTTGACAACAGCTTCCACCACTGACACCACTTGCCTTCATTGACAACAACTTCCACCACTTGCCTCCCCTGACAACAGCTTCCACCAGTGACACCACTTGCCTCCCTTGACAACAGTTTCCACCAAAGCCTCCCTTGACAACAGCTTCCACCATTGACACCACTTGCCTCTCTTCACATCTTCCACCACTGACACAACTTGCCTCCCTTGACAACAGCTTCCACCACTGACTCACTTGCCTCCCTTGACAACTCCCACCACTGACACCACTTGCCTCCCTTGACAACAGCTTCCACCACTGACACCACTTGCCTCCCTTGACAACAGCTTCCACCACTGACACCACTTGCCTCCCTTGACAACAACTTCCACCACTTGCCTCTCTTGACAACAGCTTCCACCACTTGCCTCTCTTGACAACAGCTTCCACCACTGACACCACTTGCCTCCCTTGACAACAGCTTCCACCACTGGTAACACTTCCCTCCCCTGATAACAGCTTCCACCACTGACACCACTTGCCTCCCTTGACAACAACTTCTACCACTGACACCACTTGCCTCCCTTGACAACAGCTTCCACCACTGATAACACTTCCCTCCCCTGATAACAGCTTCCACCACTGACACCACTTGCCTCCCTTGACAACAGCTTCCACCACTGACACCACTTGCCTCTCTTGACAACAGCTTCCACCACTGACACCACTTGCCTCCCTTGACAACAGCTTCCACCACTGACACCACTTGCCTTCCTTGACAACAACTTCCACCACTGATACTACTTGCCTCTATTGACAACAGCTTCCACCACTGACACCACTTGCCTTCCTTGACAACAACTTCCACCACTTGCCTCCCTTGACAACAACTTCCACCACTGACACCACTTGCCTCCCTTGACAACAGCTTCCACCACTGACACCACTTGCCTTCCTTGACAACAACTTCCACCACTTGCCTCCCTTGACAACAGCTTCCACCACTGACACCACTTGCCTCTCTTCACAACAACTTCCACCACTGACACCACTTGCCTCCCTTGACACCAGCTTCCATCACTGCCACCACCTGCCTCCCTTGACACCAGCTTCCACCAGACACCACTCACGTACTTAGACAACAGCTTCAACCTTTGACACCATTTGCTTCCCTTGACAACAACTTCCACCACTGACACCACTTGCTTCCCTTGACAACATCTTCCACCACTTGCCTCCCTTTACAACTTCCACCCCTTGCCTCTCTTGACAACAGCTTCCACCACTTGCCTCCCTTGACAACAACTTCCACCACTTGCCTCCCTTGACAACATCTTCCACCACTTGCCTCCCTTTACAACTTCCACCCCTTGCCTCTCTTGACAACAGCTTCCACCACTTGCCTCCCTTGACAACAACTTCCACCACTGACACACTTGCCTCCCTTCACAACAACTTCCACCACTGACACTGTTTGCCTCCCTTGACAACAACTTCCACCACTGATGCACTTGCCTCTCTTGACATCTTCCACCACTGACACCACTTGCTATCCTTGACAACAGCTTTAACCACTGACACCACTTGCATCCCCTGACAACAGCTTCCACTACTGACACCACTTGCCTCCCTTGACAACAGCTTTTACCACTGAGACCACTTGCCTCCCCTGACAACAGCTTCAACCACTTGCCTCCCCTGACAACAGCTTCCACCACTTGCCTCCCCTGACAACAACTTCACCACTTGCCTCCCCTGACAACAGCTTCCACCACTTGCCTCCCCTGACAACAGCTTCACCACTTGCCTCCCCTGACAACAGCTTTCACCACTTTCACCACTGATAGCACTACAGACGATTACCCCACATTTCTTCTAACCAACATTCACAAACCACCTCTAGATACAAGGAAGATAAGCTTTAGGCTGCACAATGAAACTTCTATAGGCAACTTTATAGCTGCTGCCGCTAATATCAACTGGGAATCCGGATTAGGTTCCACAGGAGACATCAACCTAGCAGTGCAATCATTTCTTCAAAAAACTCTCAGCCTCTATAACACCCACTGACCTATGCTAACGAAACAAGTCACAACTAAAAGGCTAAACAATCCTTGGCTTACAAAGGGATACTTAAATCTATTAATAAAAAACATGAACTTGAGAAGAAGTATAGGTTAGGTATCGTCTCCAAAGAACTTTCAAAGAATTACTCATCATTACTATCTAAAATAATTAGAAGAGCCAAAATTAAATACTACGAAGATAAATTTACTCAAACAAAGGGCAACATCAAGAAAACATGAAGCACAATTTCACAAATATTGGAATCAAAAAAGATTTTAAATAACAAACCAATAATCCTGTCCAATAACAATGGTCTGCTTTCAGCCATTGATACTGCTATTGAATTCCATAGGTTCTTCTCATCCATTGGGTCATCCCTTGCTAATGATATTCCATCTTCCAGTACTAATGTTCAGGACTATCTTACAGGTAACTACCCAGTCTCTGTACCTAACGCCCGCTAATTCCACTGATGTAAATGAGGTAATCCTTTCCCTTAAGACCAAGTCTAGTGCCCTTACGGAGATACCAACTCTAATCTACAAAAAAGCCTCCAGATCTTTAGCCCTTGCCATTGCATTGCTCTACAACAAGTCACTTGAACTCCAAACTTTTCCAGATATTCTAAAAAGAAGAGAGTAACCCCAGTCCATAAATGTGGTGATCTCACTGATGTCAACAACTTCAGACCGATATCAATTCTGCCAAACTTGTCAAAAATATTTGAAAAACTAATCTACAAGCAGCTTTACTCTTATCTAGCCAAACACTATATACTAAGCTCTTGTCAATATGGCTTCAGACCCCAAAAAAGCACTAACGATGCACTTATTAGTATGATTAACTTGATACATGCAGCGCTTGATAAAAATGAGTTCCCTGTTGGGATATTTGTGGACCTACGTAAGGCTTTTGACACTGTCAACCACCAAATCCTTCTTCTTAAATTACATCATTATGGAGTCAGAGGTCACTCCCTGCAATACCTTCAGTCCTACCTTACTGACAGGCTCCAGTATGTTTCTGTGAATAATTCCATTTCTCCGACACTACCTATAAACATCGGTGTTCTACAGGACAGCATACTTGGCCCTCTCCTCTTTCTCATCTACATTAATGACCTTCCAAATGCCTCTCAACACCTCAAGCCAATCTTATTTGCTGATGACACAACTTTCATCTTCTCCAGTACTGACCTTCTTGCTCTAAATGTCACTGTGAATATTGAACTAAATAAAGTCCATCTTTGGCTAACTGCTAACAAACTCACCCTTAACATTAACAAGACTTTCTATATTTTGTTTGGTAATAAATCCTCAAATGAAATTAATTTAAGAATAAACAATATACAAATCAGTAGTAAAGTTGATGGTAAATTCCTTGGTGTCCTCATCGATAACAAGCTGAATTTCCAGGGACACATTCTAAATATAGCAAAAAACCAGCGTTGAATGTAATGAAACGCCATTTTCTGGGTGAGTCCCGGAGGCTCCCCGGAGCTATCCCAGGCTGATATGCTAATGTCAGACTTTGGCATCAGTCATGTGTATGGAGTTCTTAGGCCTACCGGGGACCACGGCCAGAACCGGGCCCCCTCAGAGAGGCAAGGGGAGCAATGGCCTATAGAAGCCCCCGTGTAGTTGGAAGCATTCTATGTCTGCCATCGACCGGAACAGGCACCCAGAAAGGTAAGCGCCCCAAAACAAACCCCTATTCTGGTTAAAATTGCTACCTAATACCGAACTAGTGGATAGAACTCCCCAACCGAAAACAAGCAAATTAGTGTGACGTCACACACTGCCGCGCCGCTGTCTGCGCAGCTCCCCCCTCCCCGGGAGGGGGAAGGGGGAGCCCCAGACCCCCCGCGCCGGCTACCCACACCTCAGTTCTTGAGGCTGGATGTCAAAAACGCGAAAAAACGCCGACCGGAGGGAGGGAGGGATGCCGGGGAGCCTCCGGGACTCACCCAGAAAATGGCGTTTCATTACATTCAACGCTGGTTTTCTGGGGGGAGCCCCGTCGGCTCCCCGGAGCTAACTACCCACAGACAGAAAAAGAGGGACTTACCCGGGAGGCGGTCGTCGCTCACCCCTCAACTTGAAGCCGAGACAACTGGCTGCAACCGCCGACCCAAAGCAACACAGGCCCGACGAGGGCCAGGGACATTCACAAGGTAACGAGCAGCCAGGACCCTGTTCGACCGCCAAAATCCCCGCGCCCGAATATCAGACCAAGACATATTCCCAAAGACGGCAGCAAGAGCCGCGAACTTACGAACGTCATGGGCACGGGGATAGACCGCAGGCTGGCTAGACCTAATAACCCTGCGGACGACCTGAGAGACCCGAACCCGCGAACAGGGAAGAAGGGAAACCGGATCAGCCCACAGCGCGTCCCCGGACACAGAAGCTGTGGCGCGCAAATAACGGCGAAGCGCCGCAACCGGACACAAAACATGATGCACCCCCGGCCTGACCAACCAAGCATCGACCACCCATGGACCCCTCCGGAACGTAGCAGTCTCATTCTTCGCCAGAAAAGAAGGAGACGGCTGCAAACGAACAAAACTATCACCACGACCAAAAGAGCAGAAACCCCTGCGCCGGAGGAGTGCATGAAGCTCCCCCACCCGACCCCCAGAGGCCAAAGCCAACAAGAAAAGTGCCTTGGAAAAACAATCCTGGACCGAAGGGGCCACAACGAAACGAGGAGATGAAAGGAAAGCGAGCACTCTGTCCAAAGACCAGGACGGCTCAGGCGACGCATGAGCAGGCCGGAGGTGAAACAATGCACGAGACAGCTTGCGAAACGGCGCAGACGTAACATCGATACCGAAAGCAAGCTGAAGCGGCTCCGCCAGCGCCGCACGATACGAAGCGACAGTGTTAGGCATAAGATGACGGTCCTGAAACAACCACGAGAGGAAGGACAAGACCACCCGAACAGACAAGGAGCTAACACGACGAAGACGCAAAAAGAAACGGAAGGACCGCCAGGAAACTTCATACTGCCGCCGAGAAGAAGCCCTCAGGTGGGACACCAACAAGGAGGCCACCTGATCACCATAGAGATGATGATAGACTCGAGTCAAAAAAACCATACGCGAAGACTCGAGGAGAAGATCGAACCAGCTACGTGACGTACCGGCCCGATCTGCTGAAAGAGGCGGAGCCGCGGGAAAACCCTCGGGTTCGGACACCGAGCAACCAGCGCCTGAAACCAAGGCTGGGCCGGCCACCAAGGGGCCAGAAGGACAACTCTCCCCCGGTAAGTCTCTAAGCGAGTCAGGACCTGGAGCAACAGCCGAACTGGGGGAAAGAGGTACAGGAACCCCCACCTCGACCAGTCGAGCCGAAAGGCATCGACCCCGACGGCCTCGCAATCGGGGAAGGGCGCCGCATAAACGGGAAGACGCCGCGAGCACGCCGACGCAAAGAGGTCCACCTCGGGGCGCCCGAACGTCTGGCAAAGCCAACGGAAGGACTCGTCGTCGACCGTCCACTCCGTGGAGAGGGGAACGAAGCGAGACAGGGCGTCGGCCAAGACGTTGGACACGCCCCGTACGTGAACCGCCAGGAGAGCCAAACCCCGAGAACTCAGCAGACGAGTCACCCGAAGCGACCAAAACCAAAGAGACAAGGACCGCATCGAACCCCCGCGGTTCAGGCAATGAACCACCGGAGAGCAGTCCGAATGGAGCTGAATCGTCGATCCGCGGGCCACCCGAATCCTCCCCAGAGCAAACCACACTGCCGCGAACTCCCGCACCGTACTGTGAGCTCGACGGAAGGACGGATCCCAACGCCCCTGGCCGGCCTGGTGAGCACTGGTCACAAAACCCCAGCCGAGAGACGACGCATCCGTGTACACATCGAGCGAGGGCTCGGGTAGGCGCCAAGGCACTGAACCCCGAAAAACCCGAAGAGGAAGCCGGTGACGCAGCAACCGACGCAAGTCCTCCGGGGGTCGAACTCTGCGATCGCGAGAGAGGCGGAAGGGGGAACCCCGAAGGAACCAGAACAGCCGTCGAAGCCAAACCCGACCCGGCGGGTAGACCACCATCGCAAAGTTCAGGCTCCCGCACAGCCCCTCGAGCAACCGCCGGGTGACCCGAGGGCCCTCCAGAAACAGACGAAGGCGGGACCGCAGCCGCAGGAGAGACTCCGGAGGGAGAGACAAGGAGGCGGTCCGAGAGTCCCACACGAGACCCAGCCAAGTCCGAACCTGAGAGGGAACCAGATGGGACTTCCTCCAGTTCACCAAGAACCCGAACCCGGCGAGCTGGGAAAGAACCAAATCCCTGGCTAGCAAGCAAGCTGACTGGCTGGGAGCCCAAACCAGCCAGTCGTCGAGGTAGGCCAACACCCGAACACCTAGGAGACGCAAACGAGCCACCACAACCCGTGTAAGGCGTGTGAACACGCGAGGTGCCAGGTTCAACCCGAACGGGAGACAACGAAAGCGGTAACTCAGACGCCCCACTACAAAACCGAGCCAGTCCCTGAACCGCGGATGAATCGGGACATGCCAATAAGCGTCCCGGAGGTCCAGGCACACCATCCAAGCACCCGGCTCCAAGAGGAGCCGAACCTGAGACAGCGTAGTCATCCGAAAGGAGGGGCAATGAACCCAGGGGTTCAGACGGGACAAGTCCAGAATGAACCGCAGGTCCGCGCAGTCCCGTTTCGGAACCGGAAACAGACGGGAAACCCATCTGAGGGACGACGTCGTTTCGACGACGCCCAAGCGTACCCACTCCAAGACTACTCGACAGAGCGCAGGGGAAGAAGCCTGCCCCGCCAGCCCCGACCCCCCAAAGGGGGGAGGGGCCACCCAACGCCACCGCAGGCCGCGAGACACGACCCGAAAGGCCCACGAATCGTGGGACCAGGCGCGGGCGAACAGCGCAAGCCGCCCCCCCATCGCCCCGTCAAAGGGGCAAACCGCGAAAGGGCCGGCGACCCTTACAAGACCCAGAACCCCGCACAGCGCGAACACCGCGCCGACCAGACGAGGGAGGGTCCGCAGGAGGAGCCAACCCCAAACCTGACACCAGAGGCCTACCACGACGAGAGGAACCCCGAGCCCTGGCACGACCTTTCCGGGAAGACCCACCCCGGGACCCCCGGAAAACCAACAAGTCCGACATCGGACGACAAGCCGCCGACGCAGCCTGAATAAACTGCGCCACGGCCGACTCCCCAAACAGGAGAGGACAAAAAGGTGAAGAACGCCTAAGAGCCAGAGCCCAAGCAGATTCCACGGAGGAACCCAGCACCACCTGCCGACACGCGAGACGGGAAGCATAGAACAGGGAAACCGCATCCCGCAAAATCGGCGTGAACAGCTTCAACAAGGCAGCCGACGAACGCGCAGCCGAGGACAAAGTGCCGGACCCCGGGACGGACCCAAGCGTCCCCACATCCTCCACGAGCCAATCTGAAGACAGCTCCAGGAGGGAAAAGAACCGCAAGGCCGAACACAAAAGGCCCCGAGCGCGCAAGTCCTCCGCCACGAGCGCCGCCGAAAGGGAGGGAACCTGCACATGGAGCTGAATAACGCCCACATCGCGGGGAAGGGCAGGGGCAAACAAGCACTCATTCAGGTACTCAAGTTCACCCCCCAGGAAAACCTGAAGCACCGTGGAAGCTTCCCGCCACTCCAGCGTGCGGGAACGACAGAAGGAATGCCAGGAATCCAGACCAAACAAGGGGCAGTCTGCTAGCCAGGATGACTCCGGAACCTCGTAACGGAGCCAGAAAGGGAACGAAGTCCCAAACCTGAACGTGGACGGATCCATTTCCGAGGCATAATCCGGGTCACGCAGGAGGTAAGCTGCAAAGGCCGCTCGCACCACACCAGGTTGGATGCGATAAGCCGAAAACCTCCGGAAGGACGGAACCGACGTACCCGGGGGAACATGGAACCGTACCCGGGGAGGGGCCGACACCAAATCCAACTCGTACGCAGAGGGGGGGAAAGAAAACCCCACTCCTTGTAACAATAAGCCCCGCTCAGTGGGAAGAAAAACCCAGGCGGGGTCCAGCGGGGCCCAAGGCCCCCAAGTCAGCCCCTCCCCAGCCTCGAGGTCCGTCACCACAGGACCCGAGGCCGAGTCCTCTCCCCAAGCCCCGACCCCACAAGACAAGGACGGAGCAGCCGGAAAAGCTGGAGGAAGGGGGGCCCACTGGTCAGACCCTGAAGCTTCGGCCGGGAGACAAGACTCGAATGCCTCTGCCGCCCCCCCGGAAGGGGCAACCCCCGAAGCTGCCCGAGTCTCGAGATCAAATAACCCCTGCTCCGACCCCGAAACCCTCAGACGCTTCGGGGCCAGAAGCAGGGGCGGGGGACCAGAACGAACAGAAGGGGAAGGACGAGGAGGTGCGGACTGAACCAGGATCGAAGCGACCCCCACCCCCAAGTCCGGGTCTCGAAAAGCAAAGCGGGGCAGCCCCGGGGCATCCGGGGAAGCAACCAACCGAGCGCGTTGCAACAGACGAAACCTAGACTGCAACGCACGTGCCGCCTGTACCCGAATAGAATCATCAGAGGATTGGGTAAATTGAGTCACAAGCAAGCAGCAACACTCACAGGACTCAGGGTCGAAAGTATCACCGACCCAACAGGCAGCGTGGCAGAGGCAAAAACAATGAGGGTCACCCTGAGACAAGGGGACCGAGCAACCCTCAAACTCGCAAACAGCGAGTGGGGACTCCGGGGTCACATCCATCGGACCCACGCGCCCCCTAGGGGATTCCCAGGGTCCTGAGCGTTTACTTTAAGAGGACTCTCGCTCAGGTAGTCCCAGGCAGGGTGCTGCAAACCGGCGCCCAAAACTACCAAGCAAACTTCTAAAGCTGAACCCCAGGGACGTGTACACTCACGGGGACCTAGCAGGGGGCGCCACCGAGGAGAACAGTGGAAGGGCAAAAACAAACTGAATAAAATGACAGAACCCCCCACCAGGCAAAAACAAAAAGAAAAACAAAACCCCGCAAGAGGACAGCGAACCCCAAGGAACAGAGCCGGCCGCGATGTCGGGAAGTACAAGCTGAGCAGCACCCTGCGCCCCTACCAGTGCAAACTGCCTCTTACCTGCCGGTAACAAGGGAGAACAGAACACCCAAGAGCCCAACAGGCGGCCGAAAAACCGAAAGGTAAAACGGACCAGCAGAGGCAGACCCCGAGGAGCCTGTGGAAGGTGGCCCCAAGCCCCAAGGGCAGTACTTACAGGGCACCTAGGGAAGGCAGCCCTAGGCGCATGCAGCCCGAGTACTGAAGATAACTCCTGGCTCTCGCACCCACAAAACTAACACCACACTCAAAGCACAGTGCAGTAGCGACACCGGAGCCAGAGCACACGACCATCGCCTATAGCATCAGCCTCAAGAACTGAGGTGTGGGTAGCCGGCGCGGGGGGTCTGGGGCTCCCCCTTCCCCCTCCCGGGGAGGGGGGAGCTGCGCAGACAGCGGCGCGGCAGTGTGTGACGTCACACTAATTTGCTTGTTTTCGGTTGGGGAGTTCTATCCACTAGTTCGGTATTAGGTAGCAATTTTAACCAGAATAGGGGTTTGTTTTGGGGCGCTTACCTTTCTGGGTGCCTGTTCCGGTCGATGGCAGACATAGAATGCTTCCAACTACACGGGGGCTTCTATAGGCCATTGCTCCCCTTGCCTCTCTGAGGGGGCCCGGTTCTGGCCGTGGTCCCCGGTAGGCCTAAGAACTCCATACACATGACTGATGCCAAAGTCTGACATTAGCATATCAGCCTGGGATAGCTCCGGGGAGCCGACGGGGCTCCCCCCAGAAAAGTTTCTAAAACTGTTGGCGTTCTTTCTAAGATCAGATATTATGTTCCTCGCCCTGCCCTGGTGACGTTCTATTATTCTCTCATCTCTCCTTATCTCAACTATGGTATTTGTGCTTGGTGTTCTACTACCCAAAATCATTTACATCCTCTAATTACCCAACACAAAGCTGCTATTAGAACAATATCTAACTCTGGCCCCAGACAGCACTCGGTACCCTTACTCAAATCTCTAAATATGTTAGATATTAAGTCACTGCACATCCTCTCTTGTGTACTATATATATTTAAAACTCTGATTTGTAATGTCAATCCTGACCTTTAACGCTTCCTAGAAGGTTGTAACAGAACACATGTGCACCACACCAGAAACAAATACCCATTTGATATTCCAAGAGTTAGACTTAATCAAACTAGAAATGCTCTACAAATCAAGGGACCCAGAATGTGGAATGACCTTCCCAATTATGTCAAAAATTGTACCTCTCTCAACCAGTTTAAGACGAAAACTAAGTACCTGTACTACCTAATTAACTCCATGTAACCTACCTTACTTCTAAATGTCAACCCATGTCTTACTATTCAAAAAAAAAATGCTGTTTGTTGACCAACTTGTATATTGGCTATTTTCTACCATGTTTCCCCCTCTTTTTTATCTTTTATTATTTTTTTTTCATTCAACACAATTTATACTTTAAGCTCAATTAGTATTAAGTTTTAGTCTAAGTGTTTTTCCCCACCTCTCCTTGCCCGAAACACTATGCATACTAGTGGCTTTAGGTATTGTATGTACTTCCTCTATCTTTAAATCTAACAGAATGTTTGTACTGTAATGCTGCAACTATGTATGTACTGTTCCTAAATAAAATATTATTATTATTATACTTACCTCCCCTGACAACAACTTCAACCACTGACACCACTTGCCTTCCCTGACAATAACTTCAACCACTGACACCACTTGCCTTCCCTGACAATAACTTCAACCACTGACACCACTTGCCTCCCTTGACAACAGCTTCCACCACTGACACCACTTGCCTCCCTTGACAACAACTTCCACCACTTGCCTCTCTTGACAACAGCTTCCACCACTTGCCTCTCTTGACAACAGCTTCCACCACTGACACCACTTGCCTCCCTTGACAACAGCTTCCACCACTGGTAACACTTCCCTCCCCTGATAACAGCTTCCACCACTGACACCACTTGCCTCCCTTGACAACAACTTCCACCACTGACACCACTTGCCTCCCTTGACAACAGCTTCCACCACTGATAACACTTCCCTCCCCTGATAACAGCTTCCACCACTGACACCACTTGCCTCCCTTGACAACAGCTTCCACCACTGACACCACTTGCCTCTCTTGACAACAGCTTCCACCACTGACACCACTTGCCTCCCTTGACAACAGCTTCCACCACTGACACCACTTGCCTTCCTTGACAACAACTTCCACCACTGATACTACTTGCCTCTATTGACAACAGCTTCCACCACTGACACCACTTGCCTTCCTTGACAACAACTTCCACCACTTGCCTCCCTTGACAACAATTTCCACCACTGACACCACTTGCCTCCCTTGACAACAGCTTCCACCACTGACACCACTTGCCTTCCTTGACAACAACTTCCACCACTTGCCTCCCTTGACAACAGCTTCCACCACTGACACCACTTGCCTCTCTTCACAACAACTTCCACCACTGACACCACTTGCCTCCCTTGACACCAGCTTCCATCACTGCCACCACCTGCCTCCCTTGACACCAGCTTCCACCAGACACCACTCACGTACTTAGACAACAGCTTCAACCTTTGACACCATTTGCCTCCCTTGACAACAACTTCCACCACTGACACCACTTGCTTCCCTTGACAACATCTTCCACCACTTGCCTCCCTTTACAACTTCCACCCCTTGCCTCTCTTGACAACAGCTTCCACCACTTGCCTCCCTTGACAACAACTTCCACCACTTGCCTCCCTTGACAACATCTTCCACCACTTGCCTCCCTTTACAACTTCCACCCCTTGCCTCTCTTGACAACAGCTTCCACCACTTGCCTCCCTTGACAACAACTTCCACCACTGACACACTTGCCTCCCTTCACAACAACTTCCACCACTGACACTGTTTGCCTCCCTTGACAACAACTTCCACCACTGATGCACTTGCCTCTCTTGACATCTTCCACCACTGACACCACTTGCTATCCTTGACAACAGCTTTAACCACTGACACCACTTGCATCCCCTGACAACAGCTTCCACTACTGACACCACTTGCCTCCCTTGACAACAGCTTTTACCACTGAGACCACTTGCCTCCCCTGACAACAGCTTCAACCACTTGCCTCCCCTGACAACAGCTTCCACCACTTGCCTCCCCTGACAACAACTTCACCACTTGCCTCCCCTGACAACAGCTTCCACCACTTGCCTCCCCTGACAACAGCTTCACCACTTGCCTCCCCTGACAAGAAGCTTCCACCACTGACACCACTTGCCTCCCCTGACAACAGCTTTCACCACTTTCACCACTGATAGCACTACAGACGATTACCCCACATTTCTTCTAACCAACATTCACAAACCACCTCTAGATACAAGGAAGATAAGCTTTAGGCTGCACAATGAAACTTCTATAGGCAACTTTATAGCTGCTGCCGCTAATATCAACTGGGAATCCGGATTAGGTTCCACAGGAGACATCAACCTAGCAGTGCAATCATTTCTTCAAAAAACTCTCAGCCTCTATAACACCCACTGACCTATGCTAACGAAACAAGTCACAACTAAAAGGCTAAACAATCCTTGGCTTACAAAGGGATACTTAAATCTATTAATAAAAAACATGAACTTGAGAAGAAGTATAGGTTAGGTATCGTCTCCAAAGAACTTTCAAAGAATTACTCATCATTACTATCTAAAATAATTAGAAGAGCCAAAATTAAATACTACGAAGATAAATTTACTCAAACAAAGGGCAACATCAAGAAAACATGAAGCACAATTTCACAAATATTGGAATCAAAAAAGATTTTAAATAACAAACCAATAATCCTGTCCAATAACAATGGTCTGCTTTCAGCCATTGATACTGCTATTGAATTCCATAGGTTCTTCTCATCCATTGGGTCATCCCTTGCTAATGATATTCCATCTTCCAGTACTAATGTTCAGGACTATCTTACAGGTAACTACCCAGTCTCTGTACCTAACGCCCGCTAATTCCACTGATGTAAATGAGGTAATCCTTTCCCTTAAGACCAAGTCTAGTGCCCTTACGGAGATACCAACTCTAATCTACAAAAAAGCCTCCAGATCTTTAGCCCTTGCCATTGCATTGCTCTACAACAAGTCACTTGAACTCCAAACTTTTCCAGATATTCTAAAAAGAAGAGAGTAACCCCAGTCCATAAATGTGGTGATCTCACTGATGTCAACAACTTCAGACCGATATCAATTCTGCCAAACTTGTCAAAAATATTTGAAAAACTAATCTACAAGCAGCTTTACTCTTATCTAGCCAAACACTATATACTAAGCTCTTGTCAATATGGCTTCAGACCCCAAAAAAGCACTAACGATGCACTTATTAGTATGATTAACTTGATACATGCAGCGCTTGATAAAAATGAGTTCCCTGTTGGGATATTTGTGGACCTACGTAAGGCTTTTGACACTGTCAACCACCAAATCCTTCTTCTTAAATTACATCATTATGGAGTCAGAGGTCACTCCCTGCAATACCTTCAGTCCTACCTTACTGACAGGCTCCAGTATGTTTCTGTGAATAATTCCATTTCTCCGACACTACCTATAAACATCGGTGTTCTACAGGACAGCATACTTGGCCCTCTCCTCTTTCTCATCTACATTAATGACCTTCCAAATGCCTCTCAACACCTCAAGCCAATCTTATTTGCTGATGACACAACTTTCATCTTCTCCAGTACTGACCTTCTTGCTCTAAATGTCACTGTGAATATTGAACTAAATAAAGTCCATCTTTGGCTAACTGCTAACAAACTCACCCTTAACATTAACAAGACTTTCTATATTTTGTTTGGTAATAAATCCTCAAATGAAATTAATTTAAGAATAAACAATATACAAATCAGTAGTAAAGTTGATGGTAAATTCCTTGGTGTCCTCATCGATAACAAGCTGAATTTCCAGGGACACATTCTAAATATAGCAAAAAAGTTTCTAAAACTGTTGGCGTTCTTTCTAAGATCAGATATTATGTTCCTCGCCCTGCCCTGGTGACGTTCTATTATTCTCTCATCTCTCCTTATCTCAACTATGGTATTTGTGCTTGGTGTTCTACTACCCAAAATCATTTACATCCTCTAATTACCCAACACAAAGCTGCTATTAGAACAATATCTAACTCTGGCCCCAGACAGCACTCGGTACCCTTACTCAAATCTCTAAATATGTTAGATATTAAGTCACTGCACATCCTCTCTTGTGTACTATATATATTTAAAACTCTGAATTGTAATGTCAATCCTGACCTTTAACGCTTCCTAGAAGGTTGTAACAGAACACATGTGCACCACACCAGAAACAAATACCCATTTGATATTCCAAGAGTTAGACTTAATCAAACTAGAAATGCTCTACAAATCAAGGGACCCAGAATGTGGAATGACCTTCCCAATTATGTCAAAAATTGTACCTCTCTCAACCAGTTTAAGACGAAAACTAAGTACCTGTACTACCTAATTAACTCCATGTAACCTACCTTACTTCTAAATGTCAACCCATGTCTTACTATTCAAAAAAAAAATGCTGTTTGTTGACCAACTTGTATATTGGCTATTTTCTACCATGTTTCCCCCTCTTTTTTATCTTTTATTATTTTTTTTTCATTCAACACAATTTATACTTTAAGCTCAATTAGTATTAAGTTTTAGTCTAAGTGTTTTTCCCCACCTCTCCTTGCCCGAAACACTATGCGTACTAGTGGCTTTAGGTATTGTATGTACTTCCTCTATCTTTAAATCTAACAGAATGTTTGTACTGTAATGCTGCAACTATGTATGTACTGTTCCTAAATAAAATATTATTATTATTATACTTACCTCCCCTGACAACAACTTCAACCACTGACACCACTTGCCTTCCCTGACAATAACTTCAACCACTGACACCACTTGCCTTCCCTGACAATAACTTCAACCACTGACACCACTTGCCTCCCCTGACAATAACTTCCACCACTTGCCTCCCCTGACAACTTCCACCACTTGCCTCCCCTGACAACTTACACCACTTGCCTCCCCTGACAACAACTTCCACCACTGTCACCACTTGCCTCCCCTGACAATAACTTCAACCACTGACACCACTTGCCTCCCCTGACAACAACTTCCACCACTTGCCTCTCCTGACAACATCTTCCACCACTTGCCTCGCCTGACAACAGCTTCCACCACTTGCCTCCCCTGACAACATCTTCCACCACTTGCCTCCCCTGACAACTTCCACCACTTGTTACTCCTGACAACAACTTCCTCCACTTGCCTCCCCTGACAACAACTTCCACCACTTGCCTTCCCTGACAACAACTTCCACCACTTGCCTCCCTGACAACAACTTCCACCACTTGCCTTCCCTGACAACAACTTCCACCACTTGCCTCTCCTGACAACAACTTCCACCACTTGCCTCCCCTGACAACTTCCACCACTTGTTACTCCTGACAACAACTTCCTCCACTTGCCTCTCCTGACAACAACTTCCACCACTTGCCTTCCCTGACAACAACTTCCACCACTTGCCTCCCCTGACAACAACTTCCACCACTTGCCTCTCCTGACAACAACTTCCACCACTTGCCTCTCCTGACAACAACTTCCACCACTTGCCTTCCCTGACAACAACTTCCACCACTTGCCTCTCCTGACAACAACTTCCACCACTTGCCTCCCCTGACAACAACTTCCACCACTTGCCTCTCCTGACAACAACTTCCACCACTTGCCTCCCCTGACAACAACTTCCACCACTTGCCTCTCCTGACAACAACTTCCACCACTTGCCTCCCCTGACAACAACTTCCACCACTTGCCTCTCCTGACAACAACTTCCACCACTTGCCTCCCCTGACAACAACTTCCACCACTTGCCTCTCCTGACAACAACTTCCACCACTTGCCTCCCCTGACAACAACTTCCACCACTTGCCTCTCCTGACAACAACTTCCACCACTTGCCTTCCCTGACAACAACTTCCACCACTTGCCTCTCCTGACAACAACTTCCACCACTTGCCTCCCCTGACAACAACTTCCACCACTTGCCTCTCCTGACAACAACTTCCACCACTTGCCTCCCCTGACAACAACTTCCACCACTTGCCTTCCCTGACAACAACTTCCACCACTTGCCTCTCCTGACAACAACTTCCACCACTTGCCTCCCCTGACAACAACTTCCACCACTTGCCTCCCTGACAACAGATTCCACCACTGACACCACCAGTCTTTTCTGACAACACTAACTCCAGCTGCCTCCAATGAGAATAACTTTCATCACCTGCCCCTTGACACTAAACCCCAACTACTGACACCACTTGAAGTGAGGATGCACTGTACACTTTGTAAATTAGGCAACTGACATATGTGGAGAGCTCATGTCATAATTGATATGTTTATCCTGCACACCGCCCCTATTCAGTGGGCAGTGGTGAGTAGGCTGGTAAATGGGGGGGGGGGGGGACTTTTGACAAGCCATCAGCTTCCTGTCCTTGTCGAGGCCTTTAGTTTTAGTGACCTCCCGAAAAAATCTGGTAAATTCAGGTTACAATCAATCAGTTATTACCTATAGTTAGCAAACTGGAGATATTTGGCTTAAATTCCTGGTAGCAGATCCTTTTGAATAAAATATTTACACATCTCTTGAAAAATTGTCAAAGAATTGTCCCTGAATTCACGTATCTTTTTGCACTCCATCACATAGTGACGGAGGGCATGCGAGTAATTTTGTTGACATGAATTATATTCAGTCAGGGCTACATCGGCAAGTAATGATAAAAAATTTCATTACCTGCCTAATAGGCAGTGTTTTTTCCAACCAAAATTTCACATTGGTTAATTAGAATTAAGATTATTAACCACTGCACTGCGCCAAACAACAAATGCCGTTTTGAGAGGTGTTTTTTTTTTTTATTTAGGCTATACACTATTTTAATGTTTTCACCAGTCTTTGTGTTTTGAAATTAAAATAGTTGAGTTTGGAAACATTTTGACATTAACTTTACATGAACATTTGTAAAAACAACAAAAATATGTCCTTAACAATTGCACTATGAAGTTTTTGCCACAAACACGTGTGCAGTGCAGGGGTTAAATTACATTAAGAACATGAATGTTAGGTTTAGATAGGTTAAGACAGTTAGCCAAGGATAGATTAGGTTTGGTCACATTCTGCTCGAACGCTATGCGTGTCAGTTGCTCTGCAAGAATGTAAAAACATCAATGCTATGTACTCTCATAAACCAAATGTACTTTCTTGTATATAAATAAATAAATATTTCTTCATTATTTCTAACTCAAAATAAAAATACTGTAAAATCATATATAATGGAAAGCTTTATCATTCCACAAGAAAAAATATTTAGAAAAACATATAATTTCAGGAAAACTCAAATTGTTGTTGGGCAACTCAGGCCTTGTATAGTAGTCCAAGTAATGTGTTCTAGCTATTAAGTACAAAATTAAGTACAAATGCACACAGTAATCACACTAACGTCATGTGTCAATGAGAAAATCCATAGGGGCCGTGATGAGGATTCAAACATGTGGTGGGTGTTCCCACACACACACTCCCTAGTCAACTAGGCCACTACATAGTCAAAAGGATTGCAACCTGGAATTCTACTGAGCTCACAATGATTTCCTGATGTTTCCACTAAAGGCAGACCAGGATTTTTACACAATTTCCCCATGCACTCTGGCTCTGTTATTTCAGGAATGTTCTACCTCTTTCAAGGTAGAACATTCAGAGTAATCACACTTATGTGATGTTTCAATGAGAAAATCCGTAGGAGTCGTAATGAGGGTCCGAACCTATGCGGTGGGTAGTCCCACACACACATACCCTAGTCGTCTTGTGGCCTAGCTGACTAGGGCATGTACGTGGGAACACGCACCGCATAGGTTCGAATCCTCATCACGGCTCCTAAGGATTTTCTCAATAAGCATAATGTGAATTTTTTAAAATGCACTGTATATATTACGTACATGCATACAGTCAAAATAAAGAAAATGTTAGATATGTATATTTATTTTTACTTTGCATGAAACAGCATATGCTAACCAAATTAAATTACTTCACAAATTAAAGGAAGTAGCTGATTTCCCACTTATAATTCTTTTTAGACAGGCTCTAAACATATGTCTGCCCATCATAACTGCAGGTGTGTAACACCTGCAAGTGACAGTGTCACACAGTGTCACAGTGCAAGGGTCAATGTATGGAGAAAAGGATAACTAACTCTGATGAATCAGAAGTTTGTAATACTGTACTCTTTGAACGTTGTCACCCAAACTCTTATATGTTACAGGCCTTGCTTCGGATTATATCTTGTCACTGTTAGAAGATTCATTATATGAATTTACCTGAGGGCTGAGTCACTAACTCTCTAGTGGGCTCGATGGGGACAGGAAGCTGGCAGCTTACAAAAGGTCTCCCCCCCCCCATTTATCATAATTGTATCAGTGTTTTTGCCATTTACCGCTTCAGAGAGTACGTGGTTCAAAGAGCTTATAACCTTATAGGTGAAAAAATATCTCCTGTTATCCCGTTATTGAGAACCGTTACTCCCATCCTTCATCCAATCTATTACTGACACCTGCAATGTCACCTTGTCTAATGGACTCTTTATACTGTTCGTTCTGTACTAAATAATTCATAACTCAAAAAACTAAGTAAAGACTCACGCAATCCTTCGTGGGAGAACAGTTCTGTACAAACGTTAAATGAAGTTGGCGGGTTAATGTGCTCCGCGTAGTGATGGTAAACAACTTTGCTTCACATCCTATACAGCACCGCTGATCTCATCTACTCCTAAGTGATATTTTAACCTTTACTAAAGCATACAATAATCATTTACAATTCTAAAACCCATTATATAAATAACTTTAATAAATATTACCTCCTGTTTCCTTGTTTTAATTGTTAATTGTCGCCACTATTTTAATGAAACACTTTAGTGAGTAGTAACGAGAACAAAACTCTTATAAAATATTTATTTATTTTATTTTATTTATTTTATAATAATGATAATATTTCAAACGCAAGAAGGTACAATGGGTTGGTGAGATTACATTAGAGTAATATTTTTACATTCTTGCAATTAAGCCACTGACACGCATAGAGTTTCGGGCAAAACCCAAAACTAATGTACTAAAGGACCCTTGGGAAGATACATATGAAAGATTACACAGTGTAGATCAAAGACTAGCTATAAGTTCATCCAATATCCCCATCTCACAGGATGGTTAGTCATACACGGAATCAGAGGAGAACATAAATTTACCTGATGGGCAATTAGCTGCACTACTACTTGCCACTAACGCACTGAAGAACAGTGTAGGAGTAATTTTCTGTGATTCAAAGTCAGCTTTATAGGCCCTTAAAAACCCAACATGCAAAATTGACACCAGGAGTGTTATAACATCCATTAAAAACAACATTGTTAATGCAAAGAGCAAGAGTTTCTGAGTCTCATTTGTATGGATACCATCTCACGTAGGTGTTGCCCCAGCATGATGACACAGACAAGGCAGCTAAAACTGCATGTGATAGGCCTGAAATTGAGTTGGATATGGGCATTCCAATCTCTGTTGTAAAAGCCACAATATTTCAGGAAATTAGCGAAAACAGAAGAGCCGTCACTGACACACAAAGGCCAGAAAGCACGAGTATAAACGGCTATGACATGTTTAGAACCTATAATTATATGTACGGGCAGCACAAAACATCCACTAGACAGTGTGACATTGTAATTGTCATAATTAGGCTGGGATATCGGTATATATGGCAGGTGATTGAAGGTAATGAATCCCTCAATGGTAAACATTCCAATTGTAAACTATGTGAACAAGAGCTGGGACACACTCTCCAACACTATATATGTAATTTCCCTGTTATAAGTGACTTCAGATATTGGAAGATATTCTTGTGCTGTACCCAGATTTTGCTAGTGGAGGCTCATAGATCAGCCTTACATTTTATGTTTTCTCCTAATTTTTAGTCAGAGTTGACTTTTTTTATTGAGGCTGGTGTTTTCCTCCCTGATTCCATGTATGACTAACCATCCTGTGTGATGGGAATATTGGATGAACCTGTAGCTAGGTTTTGATCTACACTGTGTAATATCTCATATAGAATAAGGAAGCAGCACATTGCTGTCTATACCTAATATACTTAATTGGCTTATTAATTGGCTTAATATACCTGCGTAAGGCTTTTGACACTGTCAACCACCAAAACCTTCTTCTTAAATTACATCATTATGGAGTCAGAGGACACTCCCTGCAATACCTCAAATCTTATTTTACTGACAGGCTCCAGTATGTTTCTGTGAATAATTCAATTTCTCCCACCCTACCCATCAACACTGGTGTTCCTCAGGGCAGCATACTTGGCCCTCTCCTCTTTCTCATCTACATTAATGACCTTCCAAATGCCTCCCAACACCTCAAACCAATTCTATTTGCTAACGACACAACCTTCATTTACTCCAGTCCTGACCCCCTTGTTCTAAATGCCACAGTAAATACTGAGCTAAATAAAGTCCATCTTTGGCTAACTGCCAACAAACTCACCCTTAACACTGACAAAACTTTCTATATTCTGTTTGGCAATAAATCCTCGAATCAAATAAATCTCAAAATAAACAATACCCAAATTTGTAACAAATTAGATAGCAAATTCCTTGACGTTCTCATTGGCCATAAGCTGAATTTCCAGGGATACATTCTAAATATATCAAAAAAAGTTTCAAAAACTGTTGGCATTCTTTCTAAGATCAGATATTATGTACCCCGCCCTGCCCTGGTGACGCTCTATTACTCCCTCATCTATCCATATCTCAACTATGGTATTTGTGTTTGGGGTTCTACTACCCAAAATCATTTACGTCCTCTTATTACCCAACACAAAGCTGCTATTAGAACAATATCCAACTCTGGCCCCAGACATCACTCGGTACCCTTACTCAAATCTCTGAATATGTTAGATATTAAGTCACTGCACATTCTCTCATGTGTATTATACATATATAAAACG
>NC_091178.1:42556013-42603513 GCF_040958095.1 Procambarus clarkii | reverse complement strand
TCAGTGAATATAATATTTGTAATGGGTATATCCCTGAATTAATTCTCTTCACTTCCTTAAAGCATTTGTGTGGGTGATCGGATCTCGTTCAATCTTTCTAGTGTGAACACTGATGTAAAGTGTTTGTGTTTGTGCAAACACTGTAAACTCAGTGTTTGCTGCCCTTTTATCATCCAATATAACTTGGTTAGTCTCATCTTTTAAGGGTCCTACACAGACACTAGCAAAGCCTGGGTACAGCACAAGAATATCTTCCAATATTCATAAGTGTATGAAGTATCTATGCGTACTAGTGGCTGTACAAGAATGTAACAACTCCTGTATATATCTAAAAAAAAAGTATCTAATCTTATCTTAAATAATTACAGAGCTGAAATTATCTCATACCATTTGGCCTGAGGTCACTTATAACAGGGATACAAGCTTCATAGAAGGTTGTAATCACAGATACTGTATAGTGTTGGAGAATATGTCCCAGCTCTTGTTCACATAGTTTACAATTGTAATGTTTACCATTGGGAGATTCATTACCTGCAACCACCTGCCATATATACCGATATCCCAGCCTAATTATGACAATTACAATGTCACACTGTCTAGTGGATGTTTTGTGCTGCCCGTACATATAATTATAGGTTCTAAACATGTCATAGCCCTTTATACTCGTGCTTTCTGGTCTTTGAGTGTCAAAAGAGTAACTGCTCTTCTGTCTTCCCTAATTTCCTGAAATATTGGTGTTTTTACAGCAGGGATTGGAATGCCCATGCCACTCAATTTCAGGCTTTTTCACATGCAGTTTTTAGCTGCCTTGTCTAACATTGATAATTTTGTAACTAGCGTCAAACATTGTTATTTGCTTAGCTAAACGAACTAGAGGGTTCAGTTCCTGAACCGATTATGTGCCTCTGTAATCCTTTACACCACCGCCCACGGGATGGGTATGGGGTGCATAATCAAGAAAGAAATTGAATTGTCTATGTCATCATGCTCGACAGCACCTATGTACGCTAATGTTTTTTTTAACATAAATAAATAAATAAATAAACAATTTAGTTATTATTATTATTATTATTATTATTATTATTATTATTATTATTATTATTATTATTATTATTATTATTATTATTATTATTATTATTATTTTATTAACAAGCTTAGGTATAGACAGCAATGTGCTGCTAGCCTATTCTAGTTAGTTAGTTTAGTTTATTTATTATGCACCCCATACCCATGGTGTGGGCGGTAGTGGAAAGGGTTACAGAGGCACATAATGGGCTCAGGGACTGAACCCCACAATTTGGAAGATTACACAGTGTAGATACCATAGCCCGTGCTACATGGACACTTCGTTCTGAGTAGCTAAATCTGAAACAACAACAACACAGTGTAGATTAAAACCTAGCTATAAGTTCATCTAATATAGTCAGACATAGAATGCCTAAAGCTTATTGTTTTCATTACCAATCTATTTAGAATGTAAATTCGAATATGTACAAAATAGTAAGATATATTGTATTACGTTTATATTATTTATTTTGTAGTTATAAATGCTAATTGAAAGGTTTACAGAGGATGAAAATGCAAATACAAATTGTGAGATGTGTTTGGTGGATGTGAAGCAGAGTTGTTTACATGCTGGTGATGGCGCCAAGATGGTACGCGACGCTCCTCAGCTTCTTGCAGTCGTTGTGATGGTGTCCAGACTTTATTTATATATATACAAGAGTTCTTACATTCTTGTACAGCCACTAGCACGCATAGCGTTTCGGGCAAGTCCTTAATCCTAATATTCACACTCATACATTAAGTAGTGGTGGAGGCTGACTCCATACACAGTTTCAAATGTAGATATGATAGAGCCCAGTGGGCTCAAGAATCTGTACAGTTGATTGACGGTTGAGAGGCGGGACCAAAGAGCCAAAGCTCAACCCTTTCAAGCAAAATTAGGTGAGTACAACTAGGTAAATATATCCCCAGGAAGCAGCCCGTAGACATAACTCCCAGGTACCCATTAACTGCTAGGTGAACAGGGCATCAAGGTGAAAGAAACTCTGTCCATTTGTTTTCGCCTTTGCCTGGGATCGAACCTGGATCATTAGCACTATGAACCCCGAGCGCTGTACACTCAGCTGTCGGGCCCCTGTCCACTCGGACTTTTAGTTCAAACGACCCCAAGTCTGGTTCAAAATCCAGTCGGAAAAGATCACCAGTAACAGTGGGGGGACCAACGACAAGGCTGAGGCTTTTTTCCACCCTTGAGGCCACTAGAGGTTTACTGAATGATTTTGAACCCTGACTAATTTGACCCATTCTTGGTTGTTGCCAGCAGTGGCAGCTATAATTTATTGTGTTCCCCATTACACTCAAACCTGTGAGCAGGAGGACAAAAGGATTACAAATGGCAAAAGGTCATTATCAGACCTTAATAGATTTATTACATTAGTTTTTATAATTTATCTACACCTTAGGGGTAGATACACATAAGGGGCATAACTGGCCGACCCCTCACAGTGTTCAAGAGAGAACTGGATAAGCACCTCCAAGGGATACCTGATCAACCAGGCTGTGACTCGTACGTCAGGCTGCGAGCAGCCGCGTCCAACAGCCTGGTTGATCAGTCCGGCAACCAGGAGGTCTGGTCGACGACCGGGCCGCGGGGACGCTAACCCCCGGAAGCACCTCAAGGTAACCTCAAGGTAAGGTATAATTAATTGTAATGCTAGTATCGCCTCTTGCACTATATCTTATGTTAATTTACAAACATTTATCTGAGGGCCACCAACACTAGTGGCCTCGCTGAGGACAGGAAGCCGGCAGCTTGTCAAAGGTCCCCCCCATTTCTCTGATCATTTCCAGCTGTATTTTAAAACCCAGCAGAGTTTTAGTTCAGTTCATTTATCATGCACCCCATACCCATCCTGTGGGCAGTAGTGGAATGTGTTACAGCGGCACATAATTTCTCCTTTAAAGGCAGATCCTATGGCTAACTCATCAGCTCTTATCGTGCATTCGGAGGCCAACTTGAGATGGAGTCCACATGAAATGTACTCTGTTACCATCATTAATAATTTTGTTGTATTTGTGTCTAGCTTCAGACACGAGCATGTTACAGTTATGTCTTAAAGAGTTGAAAACAATTAAGGATGATAAAAGAGTCACTTACAATTGATGTATCAAGTTTGGAAACGTGTGCACATTTCAGTGCAAGAAGCAAGACAAATAGTTCGGTGTGAAGGGTAGAGGCCCAGTTGTTTATACGGACTTCCCACTTGGTGTTTAATGTTCCAGTATGTACAGCAGCTTCTAGAAGCTGCATTCTAGTTTCAGGTCTTCTAGTAGGACTTATATCACAAAGGTCAGATTCTAGTATTCTACAGTTTATACTGTTGTTCCCTTGCAAGGGAGGTTAGGCCAGGCTAATAAGTTCTGGTCATTCCTAACAAGGGTCTTTTACACAAACTAGAAAACATACATTTGCTAGGAAGGTTAGTCTAAGGTAGTAGGTTCTAGTGCCTCTGCTCTAGCAAGACAGAGAGCAGTCCCATTGTCTGTCCCATTTACTTGGGCAGAATGTTTGGGCAGAATGTTTGGGCAGAATGCTCTGTAGGTGGGTCTGGAAATTCTGCTCTGACCAAGATGTCATCTAGAGACGACTGTTTCCAAGCTAGAATTGAAGGTTGTAATGGGAAATAGCTGTAGGCTGGGTGCTCCTTGAAATTCTGCTCCATCCATGTCCTAAGCTTGTTGATCTGTCTGTAAGTTGTACAGGCCAAGGGAATGTACCTCACACAAAGCATCATTCTTGTCGAAGGTACAAAATTTTTTGTTCCACAGAAGGTCTTGTCTGTTGAGACGGGAAGGCCTAAAGTTCAGTTGGGCAGCAGATAGGTGCCTCTTGAATCCTTCCTTTTAAGGGGTGATGGTGGATCAGTAGGTAGAGCAGTTGGTTACTGTCTGTGTGGTCTGAGATTCAAGGCTTTGGTTGTCCAGATGAATGAAATATTAGCCATGGAATGATGGATGGCAATTTATATGACTAGGTCATAGCTCACCTAACACCCACATGCCAAAGCGGCACCCCACGGGGAGGCCGAAAGTTCCAGTTGGGCAGCAGATAAGCGCCTCTGGAATCCTTCCTTTAACCCTTAAACTGCTAAGGGGTTTTTTGGCCTGCAACACCGCCAGGTGCAACAACAAAAATTCCCAAAAATTCTTTCGTCTTATAAAAGTGTTCATGTGTGTGTTCCCTGATCACGGGGAAAAAAAATTGTAGGTGATATATTTTGGCCGCGATAGGGCGGGGAAGTCAGGCAAAAAAGAGGCGTTGACAAAGCCAGAGTCCTGCTTGATACCTGCATGATGGGGTTCTGGGAGTTGTTCTACTCTCCAAGCCCGGCCTGAGGCCAGGCTTGACTTGTGAGAGTTTGGTCCACCAGGCTGTTGCTTGGAGCAGCCCGCAGGCCCACATACCCACCACAGCTTGGTTGGTCCGGCATGTTTTTTTGAAAACAGTCTAGTTTTCTCTTGAAGATGTCCACAGTTGTTCCGGCAATATTTCTTATAGTCGCCGGGAGGATGTTGAACAACAATGGACCTCTGATGTTTATACAGTGTTCTCTGATTGTGCCTATGGCACCTCAGCTCTTCACTGGTTCTATTCTGAATTTTCTTCCATATTGTTCACTCCAGTATGTTTTTATTTTACTGTGTAGATTTGGGACCTGGAACTCCAGTATTTTCCATGTGTATATTATTTGGTATCTCTCTCGTCTCCTTTCTGGTGAGTACATTTGGAGAGCTTTGAGATGATCCCAATAATTTAGATGCTTTATCGCGTCTATGTGTGATGTATATGTTCTCTGTATTCCCTCTATTTCAGCAATCTCTCCTGTTCTGAAGGGGAAAGTGAGTACTGAGCAGTACTCAAGACGGGATAACACAAGTGACTTGAAGAGTACAACCATTGTGATGGGATCCCTGAATTTGAAAGTTCTCGTAATCCATCCTATCATTTTTCTGGCTGCCGCAATATTTGCTTGGTTATGCTCCCTAAACGTTAGGTCGTTGGTCATCATTATTCCCAAATCCTTGGCATGCTGTTTTGAAAATATTGAGTTTGACTCTAATAAGAGGCCATTTATGAACTTAACTTTATTTCTTGACTTTGACTTTAGACCTTGTATGTTTGCAAATATGAATGATTGTCCATATTGTGTGTCACTTCTGGAAGGTTTTGGTAGTTCTTCCGTCTCTCTTCCCTGATCCAGGGTGTGCTGGTCTGGCAATGGTTTGTCCAGTTTTGGAGTTGGTACTGTGGAGTGTAATAGTTTCTGTGTAGTTGGGGGGTGTAGTATGTGTGGGCTTGACGAAACGTAGTCCAGTCTTGGGCATATTCCCCTCCCCAAGCGTACTCCTGCAACGTTTCTGCCTGTCTCTTCCTCCCTCTAGGTCTGCTTGCCTCTAAAAAAATTTCCTGGGCTATTATATTGTATATAATATATATATTATAATATATATTATATACACCTCTCTCATATAGCGCTGTGTACCTCTCATTTGAAATCAGGGCAATGGTGATCATAGCAGTTCCTCTCATTCACTGAGAGTTTGCATAACTTAGGATGGAAATATCTACAATCTGTTCCAAAACGACATCTGCCTTACCTTACCTTGAGGTTACCTCCCTAAACGTTAGGTCGTTGGTCATCATTATTCCCAAATCCTTGGCATGCTGTTTTGAAAATATTGAGTTTGACTCTAATAAGAGGCCATTTATAAACTTAACTTTATTTCTTGACTTTGACTTTAGACCTTGTATGTTTGCAAATATGAATGATTGTCCATATTGTGTGTCACTTCTGGAAGGTTTTGGTAGTTCTTCCTTCTCTCTACCCTGATCCAGGGTGTGCTGGTGCCTTTCCCTAACATGTTTCGGCATTTCTGTGGGTGCATGAATGTGCATTCTGTGCCTCTGGTCCCATATTTGCACTGTCCTTTTGCATAATATCTGCAAATATTTTCATCTGTGCTTGTATTCTTATTGTTTGTATCCGTGTACGACTTGGCTACCTCTGTGTTTTTTTTGTTCCAACTTTCTCGTTTCCGCGTTCTTTTTCGGTATTTCCCTTATCTTTCTCCTTGTTGCTTTTGTCTTTCTCATTTGTGTTCTCGTCTTTCTCATTGTTTCTCTCCTTACTCCTATTACCAGTTTGCTCCTTCATTTTCATGTACCTTGACACAATGTCCTACATTACTAATTTGGCTCTCTAAACTCTCAGTCCCTTGGTTGTGTTCAGTGTTCGTTGCTGTCTTTATATACTCATACTCTGCATATATTTCTGGTAGCTTTTGTGTGAATTGTAGCCTATGTATTTCAGGAATGACATTCATTAGCTTGGTGATGTTTTCCCACATCTATCTATCATTGTGACAGTCAGAGGCAGTCTGCTATGCCCCAGCTGGCAGGTGGGAGTTGCCACAAAGATATTATTACCTTATTATTTCAATGTCTCTAATTGATTTTTTCTTAGTTTTTTGCAGTAATATTATTCAATAGTGTGTAGTGTGATATGTGTAGTGTGTATGTGTTACAGTTATGTCTTAAAGAGTTGAAAACAATTAAGGATGATAAAAGAGTCACTTACAATTAATGTATCAAGTTTGGAAACGTGTGCACATTTCAGTGCAAGAAGCAAGACAAATAGTTCGGTGTGAAGGGTAGAGGCCCAGTTGTTTATACGGACTTCCCACTTGGTGTTTAATGTTCCAGTATGTACAGCAGCTTCTAGAATCTGCATTCTAGTTTCAGGTCTTCTAGTAGGACTTATATCACAAAGGTCAGATTCTAGTATTCTACAGTTTATACTGTTGTTCCCTTGCAAGGGAGGTTAGGCCAGGCTAATAAGTTCTGGTCATTCCTAACAAGGGTCTTTTACACAAACTAGAAAACATACATTTGCTAGGAAGGTTAGTCTAAGGTAGTAGGTTCTAGTGCCTCTGCTCTAGCAAGACAGAGAGCAGTCCCATTGTCTGTCCCATTTACTTGGGCAGAATGTTTGGGCAGAATGTTTGGGCAGAATGCTCTGTAGGTGGGTCTGGAAATTCTGCTCTGACCAAGATGTCATCTAGAGACGACTGTTTCCAAGCTAGAATTGAAGGTTGTAATGGGAAATAGCTGTAGGCTGGGTGCTCCTTGAAATTCTGCTCCATTGAAATTCTCCTTGAAAATTATATATTTATATAATGTGTAAACCATCACTATACTCAAAATTGTGGTGTGCATATTATTGATTCAATTATTATGTTCATAAAACAATAAGCAAATTGTTTTGCTGTTATTACACTATATACACAGGTTATATATAAATATCTGCATGTTTTGCTCACCATAATGAACCGCTAAGTTGGTATGGTGAGTCAAAAAAGCAACAAGGAGTGGCTGCCCCACCAGCCTGCCAGCCACTGGTCGCCATTCCCTTCCTCACCTCCTCACTCGCCAACATTCTTCTCCCCACCATACTGTTTTTGCTTCTTTTCACTGTATACAGACGTTATATATAAGTATCTACATGTTTTGTTCACCATAACTGTACATCTAAGCTGGTATGATGAGTTGAGGCAATAAGACGTAACTACACACACACAGCTTGTGGTTGCCTCCCTCACTGGTTCAAGGCCAGACACACAGCTTGTGGTTGCCTCCCTCACTGGTTCAAGGCCAGACACACAGCTTGTGGTTGCCTCCCTCACTGGTTCAAGGCCAGACACACAGCTTGTGGTTGCCTCCCTCACTGGTTCAAGGCCAGACACACAGCTTGTGGTTGCCTCCCTCACTGGTTCAAGGCCAGACACACAGCTTGTGGTTGCCTCCCTCACTGGTTCAAGGCCAGACACACAGCTTGTGGCTGCCTCCCTCACTGGTTCAAGGCCAGACACACAGCTTGTGGTTGCCTCCCTCACTGGTTCAAGGCCAGACACACAGCTTGTGGCTGCCTCCCTCACTGGTTCAAGGCCAGACACACAGCTTGTGGTTGCCTCCCTCACTGGTTCAAGGCCAGACACACAGCTTGTGGCTGCCTCCCTCACTGGTTCAAGGCCAGACACACAGCTTGTGGTTGCCTCCCTCACTGGTTCAAGGCCAGACACACAGCTGGTGGTTGCCTCCCTCACTGGTTCAAGGCCAGACACACAGCTGGTGGTTGCCTCCCTCACTGGTTCAAGGCCAGACACACAGCTTGTGGTTGCCTCCCTCACTGGTTCAAGGCCAGACACACAGCTTGTGGTTGCCTCCCTCACTGGTTCAAGGCCAGACACACAGCTTGTGGTTGCCTCCCTCACTGGTTCAAGGCCAGACACACAGCTTGTGGTTGCCTCCCTCACTGGTTCAAGGCCACACACACAGCTTGTGGTTGCCTCCCTCACTGGTTCAAGGCCAGACACACAGCTTGTGGTTGCCTCCCTCACTGGTTCAAGGCCAGACACACAGCTTGTGGCTGCCTCCCTCACTGGTTCAAGGCCAGACACACAGCTTGTGGTTGCCTCCCTCACTGGTTCAAGGCCAGACACACAGCTTGTGGTTGCCTCCCTCACTGGTTCAAGGCCAGACACACAGCTTGTGGTTGCCTCCCTCACTGGTTCAAGGCCAGACACACAGCTTGTGGTTGCCTCCCTCACTGGTTCAAGGCCAGACACACAGCTTGTGGTTGCCTCCCTCACTGGTTCAAGGCCAGACACACAGCTTGTGGTTGCCTCCCTCACTGGTTCAAGGCCAGACACACAGCTGGTGGTTGCCTCCCTCACTGGTTCAAGGCCAGACACACAGCTTGTGGTTGCCTCCCTCACTGGTTCAAGGCCAGACACACCAATATTTCTCCCCCAACAGTACTGTTTGTGGTGTTATTACTCTATATATACACACACATTATATATAAGTACAAGGTCACCTCGGTTTACGAATTTAATTCGTTCCTGGAGATGGTTCGTGACCCGAAAATTCGTAAACCGAAGTGAATTTCCCCATAAGAAATAATGAGAAATGAATTAATCTGTTCCTGACTCCCCAAAAACCTCACTTCAAAATAAATCTTATACCTAATTCACCCAAATCTTCATTACAAAGTATGTACAAGTTATTACTGGTTGATACCTTGTTGATGAGGTTCTGGGAGTTCTTCTACTCCCCAAGCCCGGCCCGAGGCCAGGCTTGACTTGTGAGAGTTTGGTCCACTAGGCTGTTGCTTGGAGCGGCCCGCAGGCCCACATACCCACCACAGCCTGGTTGGTCCGGCACTCCTTGGAGGAAACAATCTAGTTTCCTCTTGAAGATGTCCACTGTTGTCCCGGCAATATTTCTTATGCTCACTGGGAGGGTGTTGAACAACCGTGGACCTCTGATGTTTATACAGTGTCCTCTGATTGTGCCTATGGCACCCCTGTTCTTCACTAGTTCTATTCTGCATTTTCTTCCATGTCGTTCACTCCAGTATGTTGTTATTTTACTGTATAAATTTGGTACTTGGCCCTCCAGTATCTTCCACGTGTATATTATTTGATATATCTCTCATCTTCTTTCAAGTGCGTACATTTGGAGAGCTTTGAGACGATCCCAATAATTTAGGTGCTTTATTGCGTCTATGATGCTGTGTATGTTCTCTGTATTCCCTTTATTTCAGCAATCTCTCTAAATCTGAAGGGGGAAGTGAATGCTGAGCAGTACTCAAGACGGGACAGTACAAGTGATTTGTATAGTACAACCATTGTGATGGGCTTCCTGGAATTGAAAGTTCTCGTAATCTATCCGATCATTTTTCTGGCTGACGCAATATTTGTTTGGTTATGCTCTCTAAATGTTAGGTCGTCAGACATCATTATTTCCATATCCTTTACATGCTGCTTTCCTTCTATGGGCACATTTGATTGTGTTTTGTTCCCTATATTAAGTTTAAGGTCCTCATTTTTACAGTACCTGAGTACCTGGAATTTACAGTTAAACATCATTTTTGTTGTTGCCCAGTCGAAAACTTTATTAATATTTGCTTGAAGTTTTTCAATGTCTTCAGCTGAGGTAATTTTCATGCTGATTTTTGTGTTATCTGCAAAGGATGATACGAAGCTGTGACTTGTATTTTTGTCTATATCTGATATGAGAATAAGGAAAAGCAGTGGTGCAAGGATTGTACCCTGATGAACAGAGCTTTTAACTGCACTTGGACTTGATTTTATATGATTGTTACTAGCTGAGTCCTGTTTGACAGAAAACTGAGTATCCAGTGTCCTACTTTACCGGTTAATCCTATTGACCTCATTTTGTGTGCTATCACTTCATGGACACATTTATTGAAAGCCTTTGCGAAGTCTGTATATACCACATCAGCATTCTGTTTTTCTTCTAATGCCTCGGTGACTTTGTTGTAGTGATCAAGTAGCTGTGAGAGGCACGATCTTCCTGCTCGAAATCCATGTTGGCCCTGGGTTGTGAAGATCATTGGTCTCCATGAAATTGGTAACCCTGACTCCTAATCACTCTCTCAAATACTTTTATTATGTGGGATGTTAGTACAAGGTCTTCCCTAATATACAGACCCACTCCTCCATGTGACCTGATTATCCTATCACACCTGTATAGGTTATATCCTGGAATCCAGATCTCACTGTCCAAGAATTTCCCTGCATGGGTTTCTGTGAAAGCTCCAAATACTGCATTTGACTCCGTACTTACTCCGACTCAGTACTTACCTTTACTGATGACTCCTGTTGGCATACGGAAGACTGTGAGGAGGGGGGGAGGAGGAGTGGTGTTACTGTTTGGAAGGGGAGTTCCCTTCCATTATAACATCAGGCAGTGATGACTTCTCTTGGGTATATTCTATGGCAAGTTATGCCTGCATGCCACTAGGACCTGCTTCTGGCTCACTGCATGATTTTCTCATTGTTTTTCTTGAAGATGGTTTTTCCCTTCTTTGGAACACTTGTCTGTAGTGAGACATCCACATTGTCATTAATAAGATCAGTGCAAGATTGGCCTGCTAAAGCTTTATCTGGGCGATTCTTTTCAGCAAAACTTTGCAGTTCTTCCCATACTGCACAAAATTTCTTAATTTATGAGGAAGGGACATACTCTACTGCCTCATCCTCCTCCCCTGAAGACTTGTTGTACTACCTAGCTAGTCCAACAACACGTGTACCATTTTTATGTTTACGAATGATCTCTTGTTTTTCCTCTATGGTCATTCACATGTGATTTCTTGCCTTGAACCTTACCACTGGCTTTCTTGGGACCCATGGCAAGATAGATAATAACAACTTTTATGCTCAAATAGCCAAATATCCCAAAAAACTGTAAATCCCTGTGAAGAATTCAGGCGGGATAGTCACTGGACGCGAGGCACTGATAAACTGAGGTTCGATCGCCGTGCCACCACGTGCTAGGTCGGCCGTGCGCGTATCAACAAACTCATATTCCGAGGTAAAGTTCATAACCTGATTCAAATTTTCTGAACAAATCAGGCTCGTAACCTGAAAAGTTCATAAACAGGGACGTTTGTAAACCGAGGTACCACTGTACTGTATCTACATGTTTTATTCACCATAATTGTACAAATACGTTGGTATGGTGCCCAAAGACTATAGTGACCACCAGTACACAACATGACAGGTCATGCAGACGATGCCACCTTCCTCACCAAAATGGCTGCTCTCAACATACTCCTATTGCTGTTATTACACTCTATACACATGTTATATATAAGTATCTATATTTGTGTTCACTGTAGCGAACCACTAAACTGGTATGTTAAGTCCAATCAATAAAAGGTGGCCACACACAGTCAGAAGACGACGCCACCTCCCTCCCTCTCTCAGCATTACTCTTCCCACCATGGAGCACAGAGCTAAATATTACCACAATCCTGCTACTGTATCAGCTCGCTAATCCGGATTATACGGGAAAGACCCCCCCAGCCAGATTATCACGTTAGCCGGATTATCACGTTAGCCGGATTATCACGTTTTCCGAATTAATTAACATACTTTCTGGGGGGAGCCCCGTCGGCTCCCCGGAGCTTTACCGGCTGATATGCTAATGTCAGACTTTGGCATCAGTCATGTGTATGGAGTTCTAGGGCCTACCGGGGACCACGAGCCAGAACCTGGCCCCCTCAGAGAGGCAAGGGGAGCAATGGCCTATAGAAACCCCCGTGTGGTTGGAAGCATTCTATGTCTGCCATCGACCAGGTCAAGCATCCAGAAAGGTAAGCATTCCAAAACAAACCCCTATTCTGGTGAAAATTGCTACCTAAAGCCGAACTAGTGGATAGAACTCTTCAACAGAAAACAAGGAAACTAGTATGACGTCATACGTCACCGCGCCGCTGTCTGCGCAACTCCCCCCTCCCCGGGAGGGGGAAGGGGGAAGCCCCAGACCTCCCACACCGGCTATCCACCCATCAGTTCTTCGGCTGATGCTATAGGCAACGGTTGTGTGCTCCGGCTTTAGTGGTTGTTTCAGCACTGTACCTAGAGTGTGGTGTCTGTTTTCTAGGTGGTGCGTGAGCCAGGAGTGATTCTCCAGTACTCGGGCTGCATGCGCCTAGGGTTCCCTTCCCTAGGTGCCCTGTAAGTACTGCCCTTGGGGCTTGGGGCCGCCTTCCACAAGTTCCTTGGGTCCTGCCCCTGCTTGGCCGTTTACTGCTTGGTTTTCGGCCGCTCTTTGTGTGCTCGGGTGTTCTGTCTCCCTTGTTCGTCTTAGAGTAAGGGGCAATTTTTGCACTGGTGGGGCGCAGGGTACTGTGCAGCTTGTCTTTACCAATCATAGCGGCCGGCTCTGTTCCACTTGGGTACGCTGTCCTCTTGCGGGGTTTTCTTTTTCTTTTTGTTTATCTACCTGGTGGGGGGTCTGCCTTCGTTCTTGCCCCTTGTGTCCCATGTGTTTTGAGTGTTTTCTGGTGGTACCCCCTGCTAGGTCCCCGTGAGTGTACACGTCCCGGGGGTTCAGCTCTTAGAAAGTTGTTTGGTAGCTTTGGGTGCCGGTTAGCAGTACCCTGCCTGGGATTACCTGAGCGCGAGTCCTCTTATAGTAAACGCTCGGGACCCTGGGAAACCCCTGGGGGCGCGCGGGTCCGATGGATGTGACCCCAGAGTCCCCCCCCTCTCTTCCAGCAAGTTTGAGGGTTGCTCTCACCCTTTGTCTCTGGGTGACTCTCTGTTTTGCCTCCGTTTTTACCCAGTTGTGCTAACAAAGCGGGTGCGGGCAGCAGGGGCGTTGCACTTGAGCCTTGGTGGTGGCAACGTTCTCGTGGTTTCCTCCCCGGGAGCCCCGGGGCTGCCCCGTTGTAGTTCGTTTCGGGACTTGGGGGTGTTGATTGCTTCGGTTCCATCCACGCCCCCTTGTCTTTCCCCTGGATCACCCTTCCTGCCTGCATCCGGTTCCTTACCATCTGTAGGTTCGGGGCGGGGTTTTTGATGGTGTTGAGACTCGGGCAGTCCCGGGGAATTCCCCTTCCGGGGTAGTGACGGGGGCATTTGAGCCTGTTCCTCCAGTCGTGTTGTAAGAGTCTGCCAGTGGGCTCCCTTCCTTAGTGTTTTCACGGCTGCCCCGGTTTTCTGGTACGACCGGGGCTTTGGGGGAACGGCTCGGCCCTGGGGCCTGTCGTGTAGGTTCCCGGGGCTGGGGAGGGGCTGACTTGGGGGGCCTTGGGCCCATTGGACCCCCGTGGGGGTTTTTATCCCCCTCTAGGCGGGGCTTGTGGTTACGCGGAGTGGGGTCTTTCCTCCCCACTCGCCGTGCGTGCTGTTGAGCGTCGGCCCCTCCCCGGGCTTGGTTCCTTGGCCTTTGAGTCGGTTGGTTCCTTCCTGTGGGTGGATGTTTCCTCCCACCCCTTTTTGGGACGGTGTTTTCGTCATGTTTCCCCGTTCGATGGGGTTCTGCATGACTTCTGATCTCGGGTCCGCCTGCGCCTTCGTGTGCCTTCGGGACTAGTGTTGGCTTCTGTGTTCTCGAGGGTACGGGAAGGTTTTTCGCTACTTCCCGCATTATTGGAACGTCTGTCGGCTCCTCGTCCTTGTCGCCCTGTTGGGCTACTTGTCGCCCTGTTGGGCTACTTGTCGCCCTGTTGGGCTACTTGTCGCTCTGTTGGGCTACTTGTCGCCCTGTTGGGCTACTTGTCGCCCTGTTGGGCTACTTGTCGCCCTGTTGGGCTACTTGTTTCCCTGTTGGGCTGCTTGTCGCCCTGTTGGGCTGCTTGTCGCCCTGTTGGGCTGCTTGTCGCTCTGTTGGGCTGCTTGTCTCCCTGTTGGGCTGCTTGTCGCCCTGTTGGGCTGCTTGTCGCCCTGTTGGGCTGCTTGTCGCCCTGTTGGGCTGCTTGTCGCCCTGTTGGGCTGCTTGTCGCCCGGTTGGGCTGCTTGTCGCCCGGTTGGGCTGCTTGTCGCCCGGTTGGGCTGCTTGTCGCCCGGTTGGGCTGCTTGTCGCCCGGTTGGGCTACTTGTCGCCCGGTTGGGCTACTTGTCGCTCGGTTGGGTTCCTTTTTGGGCTCTTTGTTTCTTTGGCCGGTTTTATTGTTCCTGCTTCCTCTTTTGGCTACTTTTCTCGTGCAGTAGTCCTGGCTGGCACCTTCCTGCAGAGAGGGTGTGCGGTTCGGCCAGCGTGTTATGCGCATGCGCCGTGGAGTTTGTTTTGGTCTGGGCGGTGTTTCAGTGCTGGTGTTTTGCGCCCTTTTTGCTACAATGCTTCGCCTCTCGTTCTCCCTGGCTGCGGTATGTGCCTCTTCGCGCCGGGGGTGTCCTGGTTCCCAGTTGTGGGGAGGACACCGCGGTTTTCCCTGTGTCATGGGTGTGGACCGCCTCCTTTGCCTCTCCCTGCTCTCCTGCGGGTCCGGCAGGGTCTGGCTCTGGCGTCGTCACCTGGCGGTGTTCCCAGGTTCTTCTGGGCACGGTTGAGTCGTGTCAAGTTCGTGCCACCGTTCGCCAGGTGAGTTTCTGCGGTCTGGTGTCTTTTGGCCGGGCGCTGGATGCAGAGTTGTTTATATACCTGTCTTTATTTAGGTATATTTTGTACGATTGAGACCGTTCGCACACCAGTGACTGTCCCTTTTTCAACCCTTCCTGTCCCCCTCATGTGCATGTCCAAACCATGCTGGAGTCATTCAGGGGACCCTCCTTTTTTAATGTTGTGAGGTGTGGGGGTTGTAGGGTTGGTTCTGTACTCACCTGGTAAGGCTCCTGGCTGTGCTTGCAGGATTTGAGCTCTGGCTCTTGGGTCCCGCCTATCTGGTAGAACTTGCGGGATAGTACCAGTGGAGTGCAGTGGTGCTATTGGCACATTTGGGGAACACTGTATTACCATCAGAGGTCTGTGCTTGTTACACGACCTACTTGCGAGCTTAAGCCTTCTTGCTGGTTCGTCCGTGGACTTCCAGGACGCACTAGCCTGTTTTCGTATGGCAGTTCCGGTTTGTCCTGGTTGTGGGGGTATGTGGGCCGGTGGACTGCTCCTAGCAGCTGCCTGGTGGGCCACCCTCTGGCTGGTCTAGCCTGGCCTTGGGCCGGGCTTGAGGTGTAAAAGAGCTCCCAGTACCTCATCCAGCAGGTATCGAGCGGGGTTTCACCGCCGTCGGTCGCCTGGTGCAGGTTTCTGGGCCTGCGGGGTTTTGTCATGTCTCCGGTGGCCCTGTCTGGGGTCTGCCTGCTCTGTTCTCTGCCTTTGCAGAAGGGAGTTGCTATTTACATGTTGCATGTTGCAGTGGTGCCTGTTGCTGCTGCTGCTGCACGTGTGCATTGGTACCGTGTTTCACGGTGGCGTGTCCTTGTTCCTGTGTCCGGCTGTGGAGTGGCACTTTGCTGCCGTTTTGTGCCTGGGGATTGCATGGGTTTTTCTGGGGGAGACCCGGAGGCTCCCCGGAGCTTTACCGGCTGATATGCTAATGTCAGACTTTGGCATCAGTCATGTGTATGGAGTTCTAGGGCCTACCGGGGACCACGAGCCAGAACCTGGCCCCCTCAGAGAGGCAAGGGGAGCAATGGCCTATAGAAACCCCCGTGTGGTTGGAAGCATTCTATGTCTGCCATCGACCGGGTCAAGCATCCAGAAAGGTAAGCATTCCAAAACAAACCCCTATTCTGGTGAAAATTGCTACCTAAGCCGAACTAGTGGATAGAACTCTTCAACAGAAAACAAGGAAACTAGTATGACGTCATACGTCACCGCGCCGCTGTCTGCGCAGCTCCCCCCTCCCCAGGAGGGGGAAGGGGGAGCCCCAGACCTCCCACGCCGGCTATCCACCCACCAGTTCTTCGGCTGATGCTATAGGCAATGGTTATGTGCTCCGGCTCCAGTGGTTGTTTCAGCACTGTACCTAGAGTGTGGTGTCTGTTTTCTAGGTGGTGCGTGAGCCGGGAGTGATTCTTCAGTACTCGGGCTGCATGCGCCTAGGGTTCCCTTCCCTAGGTGCCCTGTCAGTACTGCCCTTGGGGCTTGGGGCCACCTTCCACAAGTTCCTTGGGTCCTGCCCCTGCTTGGCCGTTTACTGCTTGGTTTTCGGCCGCTCTTTGTGTGCTCGGGGGTTCTGTCTCCCTTGTTCGCCTTAGAGTAAGGGGCAGTGTTTGCACTGGTGGGGCGCGGGGTACTGTGCAGCTTGTCTTTACCAATCATAGCGGCCGGCTCTGTTCCGCTTGGGTACGCTGTCCTCTTGCGGGGTTTTCTTTTTCTTTTGTTTATTTACCTGGTGGGGGGGGGGTCTGCCTTCGTTCTTGCCCCTTGTGTCCCTTGTGTTCTGAGTATTTTCTGGTGGTGCCCCCTGCTAGGTCCCCGTGAGTGTACACGTCTCGGGGGTTCAGCTCTTAGAAAGTTGTTTGGTAGCTTTGGGTGCCGGTTAGCAGTACCCTGCCTGGGACTACCTGAGCGCGAGTCCTCTTAAAGTAAACGCTCGGGACCCTGGGAAACCCCTGGGGGCGCGCGGGTCCGATGGATGTGACCCCAGAGCCCCCCCCTCGCTTCCAGCGAGTTTGAGGGTTGCTCTCACCTTTTGTCTCTGGGTGACTCTCTGTTTTGCCTCCGTCTGCTGCCTGTGGGGTCGGTGACACCTTCGACCCGGAGTCCTGCGAGTTTGGTTGCTCGTTGTGGCTCGGTTACCCAGTTGTGCTAACACAGCGGGTGCGGGCAGCAGGGGCGTTGCACTTGAGCCTTGGTGGTGGCAACGTTCTCGTGGTTTCCTCCCCGGGAGCCCCGGGGCTGCCCCGTTGTAGTTCGTTTTGGGACTTGGGGGTGTTGGCTGCTTCGATTCCATCCACGCCCCCTTGTCTTTTCCCCTGGTTCACCCTGCCTGCATCCGGTTCCTTACGGTCTGTTGGTTCGGGGCGGGGTTTTTGGTGGTGTTGAGACTCGGGCAGTCTCGGGGAATTCCCCTTCCGGGGTAGTGACGGGGGCATTTGGGCCTGTTCCTCCAGCCGTGTTGTATGAGTCTGCCAGTGGGCTCCCTTCCTTAGTGTTTTCACGGCTGCCCCGGTTTTCTGGTACGGCCGGGGCTTTGGGGGCACGGCTCGGCCCCGGGGCCTATCGTGTAGGTTCCCGGGGCTGGGGAGGGGCTGACTTGGGGGGGGCCTTGGCCCCGTTAGACCCCGTGGGGGTTTTTATCCCCCTCTAGGCGGGGCTTGTGGTTACGCGGAGTGGGGTCTTTCCTCCCCACTCGCCGTACGTGCTGTTGGACGTCGGCCCCTCCCCGGGCTCGGTTCCTTGGCCTTTGAGTCGGTTGGTTCCGTCCTGTGGGTGGATGTTTCCTCTCCCCCCCTTTTTGGGACGGTGTTTTTGTCATGTTTCCCCGTTCGGTGGGGTTCTGCGTGACTTCTGATCTCGGGTGCGCCTGCGCCTTCGTGTGCCTTCGGGACTAGTGTTGGCTTCTGTGTTCTCGAGGGTACGGGAAGGTTTTTCGCTACTTCCCGCATTTTTGGAACGTCTGTCGGCTCCTCGTACTTGTCGCCCTGTTGGGCTACTTGTCGCCCGGTTGGGCTACTTGTCGCCCGGTTGGGCTGCTTGTCGCCCGGTTGGGCTGCTTGTCGCCCGGTTGGGCTGCTTGTCGCCCGGTTGGGCTGCTTGTCGCCCGGTTGGGCTGCTTGTCGCCCGGTTGGGCTGCTTGTCGCCCGGTTGGGCTGCTTGTCGCCCGGTTGGGCTGCTTGTCGCCCGGTTGGGCTGCTTGTCGCCCGGTTGGGCTACGTGTCGCCCGGTTGGATTCCTTTTGGGGCTCTTTGCTTCTTTGGCCGGTTTTCTTGTTCCTGCTTCCTCTTTTGGCTTCTTTTTCTCGTGCAGTAGTCCTGGCTGGCGCCTTCCCGCAGGGAGGGTGTGCGGTTCGGCCAGCGTGTTATGCGCATGCGCCGTGGAGTTTGTTTTGGTCTGGGCGGTGTTTCAGTGCTGGGGTTTTGCGCCCTTTTTTGCTACAGTGCTTCGCCTCTCGTTCTTCTCCCTGGCTGCGGTATGTGCCCCTTCGCGCCGGGGGTGTCCTGGTTCCCTGTTGTGGGGAGGACACCGCGGTTTTCCCTGTCATGGGTGTGGACCGCCTCCTTCGCCTCTCCCTGTTCTCCTGCGGGTCCGGCAGGGTCCGGCTCTGGCGTCTTCACCTGGCGGTGCTCTCAAGTTCTTCTGGGCACGGTTGAGTCGTGTCAAGTTCGTGCCACCATTCGCCAGGTGAGTTACTGCAGTCTGGCGTCTTTTGGCCGGGCGCTGGATGCGGCGGTGTTTCTATACCTGTCTTTATTTAGGTATATTTTGTACGACTGAGACCGTTCGCACACCAGTGACTGTCCCTTATCACCCCTTCCTGTCCCCCCTCATGTGCATGTCCAACCCATGCTGGTGTCATTCAGGGGACCCTCCCTTTTTAATGTTGTGAGGTGTGGGGGTTGTAGGGTTGGTTCTGTACTCACCTGGTGAGGCTCCTGGCTGTGCTTGCAGGATTTGAGCTCTGGCTCTTGGGTCCCGCCTATCTGGTGGAACTTGCGGGATAGTACCAGTGGAGTGCAGTGGTGCTATTGGCACTTTTGGGGGACACTGTATTACCATCAGTGGTCTGTGCTTGTTACACAACCTACTTGCGAGCATAAGCCTTCTTGCTGGTTCGTCCGTGGATTTCCGGGGCGCACTGGCCTGTTTTCGTATGGCAGTTCCGGCCCGTCCTGGTTGTGGGGGTATGTGGGCCGGTAGACTGCTCCTAGCAGCTGCCTGGTGGGCCATCCTCTGGCCGGTCTGGCCTAGCCTTGGACCGGGCTTCAGGTGTAAAAGAGCTCCCAGTACCTCATCCAGCAGGTATCGAGCGGGGTTTCTCCGCCGTCGGTCGCCTGGTGCAGGTTTCTGGGCCTGCAAGGTTTTTGTAGTGTCTCCGTTGGCCCTGTCTGGGGTCTGCCTGCTCCGTTCTCTGCCTTTGCAGAGGGGAGTTGCTATTTACAAGTTGCTGCTGCTGCTGCACGTGTGCATTGGTACCGTGTTTCACGGTGGCGTGTCCTTGTTCCTGTGTCCGGTTGTGGAGTGGCACTTTGCTGCCGTTTTGTGCCTGGGGATTGCGTGCGGTTTTTGTCCCTGCTCTGATTGTTCTCCTGGGGTTTTTTGTGCTTCTGCTCTTTCTTCCTGCCTCCTCTGCAGCAGGGATGTTCTGCGTGTCTTCTTAGGCGTTGGTCAGCCTGTGTCCTGTGATGTGCTTATTTGTCTCGGTCTATTGCAGTTGTTCGTACCCCTTGGTTCGGGTCCTGTTCTGGCGGCGACCCTTCCGCCTTCTTTGGTTTTCCTGCCCTGCCGTTTTTTTTTTTTTTTTTTTTTGCGGGGGGGGTTCTTGCGATGTCTCGCGTCGGACCCGTCGTTTCTGAACTCCTGGCGGGCTTGCATGCTTTGGGGAGTTTTTCTGTTCGGCAGACGTTCCATCTCCTTGTGCCGCCTGGGTTTCGGTGGTCGCGCCCGAGATCTTCTCGCGGCTCCGCCTTTTTCCTGGGCTCGGGGGGGCCTTGTCAGGGCTGCTTAAGTTCTGCCTTGTGGTCTTGCCTCCGGTTGGTGGTCGGGTGGCTTCGTGGTAGGTGTCCCACCTGCGTGCTTCTCTTGGCGGCAGTATGGGGTATTTTGGCGGTCCTTCCTTTTCCTGTCCCTTCTTAGGTGGTTACTCTTGTTGGCTTGGTTTACTCTCGGCTTGGTTTTCTAGTGGGGGTTGGGGGCCGTCGTCTTGCCACATACTGTCGCCTCTTTTCGTGCGGCGCAGGCGGAGCCGCTTCAGCTTGCTTTCGGTCTTGGTGTTGCTTCTGCACCGTTAGTCAGCTGTCTTGTGCGTCGTTTCACCTCCGGCCTGTTCGTGCGCCGCTTGCACCATCCTGGTCTCTGGTCAGCGTGCTCTGTCTTCTCCTCGGTTGGTAGTGCCCCTTCGGTTCCGGTGTGTTTTTTCGTCGGCTCTTTCCTTTTGGCCTTTGCCTCTGGGGGTCGGTTCGCTGAGTTTTCTTGCTCCTTCGGTTTTAGCGTTTTGGTTGTTTGGTGGCAGCAGTCTCCATCTTTTCTGGCGCGGGGTGGGGCTGCTGCATTCTGGAGGGGTCCAGGGTTTGTTGGTGCTTCGTTGGTCGGGCCGGGGGTGTCGTTTGTGTGTTCAGTGGCGGCCCTCCGCTGTTGTTTGCGTGCCACGGCGTTTGGGTCCGGAGCGCGTTTTGCGTTGATCCGGTTCTGTTCTTCCCGGTTCGCGGGTGATGGTGTCCCAGGTGGTCAGCCGTGTTCTTGCGGCTAAGCTGCCTGTGTTCTTCCCTCATGCCTGTGGCGTTCGTGGCTAAGCTGTTCTCGCTGCCATCTGGGCGACGTGGCCTTGCAGTCTTTCGGGCATGGATTTTTGGTGTTCGTGCAGGGGCCTTGCTGCTCGTGGTTCTCGTGTTGTTCCCAGGATTTTCGGGGCTGTGGCGCCTTGGGTTGGCATTTGCTGCCAGTTGTCTCGCCTCCTTGGGGGGTGCGTGGTGTCCGCCTCCCGGTTTTGTCCCTTTGACCTTCCTCTGTGGGTAGTTAGCTCCGGGGAGCCGACGGGGCTCCCCCCAGAAAACCAGCGTTGAATGTAATGAAACGCCATTTTCTGGGTGAGACCCGGAGGCTCCCCGGCAACCCTCCCTCCCTCCGGTCGGCGTTTTTCGCGTGTTTTGACATCCAGCCTCAGAACTGGTGGGTGGATAGCCGGCGTGGGAGGTCTGGGGCTCCCCCTTCCCCCTCCTGGGGAGGGGGGAGCTGCGCAGACAGCGGCGCGGTGACGTATGACGTCATACTAGTTTCCTTGTTTTCTGTTGAAGAGTTCTATCCACTAGTTCGGCTTAGGTAGCAATTTTCACCAGAATAGGGGTTTGTTTTGGAATGCTTACCTTTCTGGATGCTTGACCCGGTCGATGGCAGACATAGAATGCTTCCAACCACACGGGGGTTTCTATAGGCCATTGCTCCCCTTGCCTCTCTGAGGGGGCCAGGTTCTGGCTCGTGGTCCCCGGTAGGCCCTAGAACTCCATACACATGACTGATGCCAAAGTCTGACATTAGCATATCAGCCGGTAAAGCTCCGGGGAGCCTCCGGGTCTCACCCAGAAAATGGCGTTTCATTACATTCAACGCTGGTTTTTTTCTGTCCCTGCCTGATTGTCCACCCCTGGTTGTTATCCTGGGGTTTTTGTGCTTCTGCTCTTTCTTCCTGCCTCCTCTGCAGCAGGGATGTTCTGCGTGTGTTCTTAGGCGTTTGTCAGCCTGTGTCCTGTGATGTGCTTCTTTGTCTCGGTCTATTGCAGTTGTTCGTGCCCCTTGGTTCGGGTACTGTTCTGGCGGCGACCCTTCCGCCTTCTTTGGTTTCCTAGCTTGCCCTGCCGGTTGGTTTTTTTTTTGGGTCTTGTGATGTCTCGCGTCGGACCCGTCGTTTCTGAACTCCTGGCGGGCTTGCATGCTTTGGGGAGTTTTTCTGTTCGGCAGACGTTCCATCTCCTTGTGCCGCCTGGGTTTCGGTGGTCGCGCCCGAGATCTTCTCGCGGCTCCGCCTTTTTCCTGGGCTCGGGGGGGCCTTGTCGGGGCTGCTTAAGTTCTGCCTTGTGGTCTTGCCTCCGGTTGGTGGTCGGGTGGCTTCGTGGTAGGTGTCCCACCTGCGTGCTTCTCTTGGCGGCAGTATGGGGTATTTTGGCGGTCCTTCCTTTTCCTGTCCCTTCTTAGGTGGTTACTCTTGTTGGCTTGGTTTACTCTCGGCTTGGTTTTCTAGTGGGGGTTGGGGGCCGTCGTCTTGCCACATACTGTCGCCTCTTTTCGTGCGGCGCGGGCGGAGCCGCTTCAGCTTGCTTTCGGTCTTGGTGTTGCTTCTGCACCGTTAGTCAGCTGTCTTGTGCGTCGTTTCACCTCCGGCCTGTTCGTGCGCCGCTTGCACCATCCTGGTCTCTGGTCAGCGTGCTCTGTCTTCTCCTCGGTTGGTAGTGCCCCTTCGGTTCCGGTGTGTTTTTTCGTCGGCTCTTTCCTTTTGGCCTTTGCCTCTGGGGGTCGGTTCGCTGAGTTTTCTTGCTCCTTCGGTTTTAGCGTTTTGGTTGTTTGGTGGCAGCAGTCTCCATCTTTTCTGGCGCGGGGTGGGGCTGCTGCGTTCTGGAGGGGTCCAGGGTTTGTTGGTGCTTCGTTGGTCGGGCCGGGGGTGTCGTTTGTGTGTTCAGTGGCGGCCCTCCGCTGTTGTTTGCGTGCCACGGCGTTTGGGTCCGGAGCGCGTTTTGCGTTGATCCGGTTCTGTTCTTCCCGGTTCGCGGGTGATGGTGTCCCGGGTGGTCAGCCGTGTTCTTGCGGCTAAGCTGCCTGTGTTCTTCCCTCATGCCTGTGGCATTCGTGGCTTCGCTGCTCGCGCTGCCGTCTGGGCGACGTGGCCTTGCGGTCTTTCGGGCATGGATTTTTGGTGTTCGTGCAGGGGCCTTGCTGCTCGTTGTTCTCGTGTTGTTCCCGGGACTTTTCGGGGCTGTGGCGCCTTGGGTTGGCGTTTGGTGCCGGTTGTCTCGCCTCCTTGGGGGGTGCGTGGTGTCCGCCTCCCGGTTTTGTCCCTTTGACCTTCCTCTGTGGGTAGTTAGCTCCGGGGAGCCGACGGGGCTCCCCCCAGAAAACCAGCGTTGAATGTAATGAAACGCCATTTTCTGGGTGAGACCCGGAGGCTCCCCGGCAACCCTCCCTCCCTCCGGTCGGCGTTTTTCGCGTGTTTTGACATCCAGCCTCAGAACTGGTGGGTGGATAGCCGGCGTGGGAGGTCTGGGGCTCCCCCTTCCCCCTCCTGGGGAGGGGGGAGCTGCGCAGACAGCGGCGCGGTGACGTATGACGTCATACTAGTTTCCTTGTTTTCTGTTGAAGAGTTCTATCCACTAGTTCGGCTTAGGTAGCAATTTTCACCAGAATAGGGGTTTGTTTTGGAATGCTTACCTTTCTGGATGCTTGACCCGGTCGATGGCAGACATAGAATGCTTCCAACCACACGGGGGTTTCTATAGGCCATTGCTCCCCTTGCCTCTCTGAGGGGGCCAGGTTCTGGCTCGTGGTCCCCGGTAGGCCCTAGAACTCCATACACATGACTGATGCCAAAGTCTGACATTAGCATATCAGCCGGTAAAGCTCCGGGGAGCCTCCGGGTCTCACCCAGAAAATGGCGTTTCATTACATTCAACGCTGGTTTGTAGTCCAAAAGGAAACATTTCAATTGTAGTCCTAAAGGAAACATTTCCAACAATTTTTATACCACAATCATGATTTGAATTGACACTAATTAGTGTGTGGGCTGGGTGGGTGGTTAGCTGCCTGGCTGGTAGGTGGGCAGGGCAAGTGGGTGAGCAGGCAGGTGGGTGGGTAGGCAGGCAGGGGGGATAGTTAGGTTCAGGCAGGTAGGGTTTTAGATGGGGTGATGGCAGGCAGATGGGCTTGGTGGGTGAACAGATAGGTGGGTGAGCAGGCAGGTGGGTGAGCAGGCAGGTGGGTGAGCAGGCAGGTGGGCTATCAGGCAGGTGGGCAAGCATGCAGGTGGGTAGGTGGGTGAACAGACAGGTGGGTGGGTGAGCAGGCAGGTGGGTGGGTTGGCAGGTCTGTGCAGGTAGGTGGGTGAGTGGGTGGGTTGGCAGGTGGGTAAGTGGGTGTGCAGGCAGGTCGGTGAGCAGGTGGGTGGGTGGGTGGGTTGGCAGGTGGGTAAGTGGGTGTGCAGGCAGGTGGGTGGGTGGGTGGGTGGGTTGGCAGGTGGGTAAGTGGGTGAGCAGGCAGGTGGGTGAACAGGTGGGTGGGTGGGTTGGTAAGTGGGTGAGCAGGCAGGTGGGTGAACAGGTGGGTGGGTGGGTGGGTGGGTTGGCAGGTGGGTAAGTGGGAGTACAGGCAGGTGGGTGAACAGGTGGGTGGGTGGGTGGTTTGGCAGGTGGGTAAGTGGGTGAGCAGGCAGGTGGGTTGTGTAATTACCAAAGTGTAATTACCTAAGTGTAGTTACAGGATGAGAGGTATGTTTGTGGTGTCCCGTCTCCCCAGCACTCTTTGTGTTACAGGATGAGAGGTATGTTTGTGGTGTCCCGTCTCCCCAGCACTCTTTGTGTTACAGGATGAGAGGTATGTTTGTGGTGTCCCGTCTCCCCAGCACTCTTTGTGTTACAGGATGAGAGGTATGTTTGTGGTGTCCCGTCTCCCCAGCACTCTTTGTGTTACAGGATGAGAGGTATGCTTGTGGTGTCCCGTCTCCCCAGCACTCTTTGTGTTACAGGATGAGAGGTATGCTTGTGGTGTCCCGTCTCCCCAGCACTCTTTGTGTTACAGGATGAGAGCTATGCTTGTGGTGACCCGTCTCCCCAGCACTCTTTGTGTTACAGGATGAGAGGTATGCTTGTGGTGACCCGTCTCCCCAGCACTCTTTGTGTTACAGGATGAGAGGTATGCTTGTGGTGTCCCGTCTCCCCAGCACTCTTTGTGTTACAGGATGAGAGGTATGTTTGTGCTGTCCCGTCTCCCCAGCACTCTTTGTGTTACAGGATGAGAGGTATGTTTGTGGTGTCCCGTCTCCCCAGCACTCTTTGTGTTACAGGATGAGAGGTATGTTTGTGGTGTCCCTTCTCCCCAGCACTCTTTGTGTTACAGGATGAGAGGTATGCTTGTGGTGTCCCGTCTCCCCAGCACTCTTTGTGTTACAGGATGAGAGGTATGCTTGTGGTGTCCCGTCTCCCCAGCACTCTTTGTGTTACAGGATGAGAGCTATGCTTGTGGTGTCCCGTCTCCCCAGCACTCTTTGTCGTATAACGCTTTGAAATTACTGTTGGTTTAGGCCTTCACCACCTACTCACCTAAATGTTCCAACCGTCTACCACTCTGTTTACAAAAGTGAATTTTCTTATATTTCTCCGGCAGCTTTGTTTCGTTAGTTTAAATCTATGACCTCTTGTTCTTGAAGTTCTGGGTCTTGGGAATTCTTCCCTATCAATTTTATCAATTCCTGTTACTATTTTGTACGTAGTGATCATATCGCCTCTTTTCCTTCTATCTTTTAATTTTTGCATATTTAATGCTTCTAACCTCTCCTTGTAGCTCTTGTCCTTCAGTTCTGGGAGCCACTTAGTGGCATGTCTTTGCACCTTTTCCAGTTTGTTGATGTGCTTCTTAAGATATGGGCACCATACAACCACTGCATATTCCAGCTTTGGTCTAACAAAAGTCATGAACAATTTCTTCAGTATTTCTCCATCCATGTATTTAACCCTTAAACTGCGCATGGCGTATATATACGCCATGAATAACATGTCCCACGCTGCGCATGGTGTATATATACGCCATAGATTGCCAGGCACGATTCAAATGGCCCGCAGCTACATGGGGTTCACATTAGCTTCCTCAGGGCTCGTGTAATTAGACACCATGTTTAAAAAAAATCATGGGCAATGTTCTCCGGTGTGAGAGCCACAGTACTGTTGGAGCAACCAAGGCTGGCGCACGCAGCATGAGCGAACAGCATTGCTGTTTAGCTTGTGACCACAGCATTGCTGAAAAATGTCAAAATAAATATATAACTGCTATTATTTAACGATGATAGTATTACAGATGACTCCTGACTGTGATAAAAATGGCCAGGATTGTGATAATAGCAGGATTGTTGTGATAATTAGCGCTGTGGGAGGAGTGATCCTGAGGGACGGAGGGAGATGGCATCGTTTACTGACTGTGTGGCCACCTGTTATTGTCTGCATTCACCATACCAGGTCAGTGATTCTCTATGGTGAACACAAATGTAGATACTTATATATATAATGTGTGTATTAGTGTAATAACAGCAAAAGGATTATGTTGGGAGGAGCCATTAGGGTGACAGAGGTGGCGTCGTCTGCATGACTTGTCTGGCTGTGTGAATTGAAATTGAAATTGAAATTTAAATAAGTTTATTGAGGTAAAATACACACAAAGGGATGAGGTAGCTCAAGCTATTCTCACCCCATTCAGTACAACGTGTTAATATATACATAAACACACATCACAAATAAACACATTACCAAACATTCTGAGAGGTAAAAATATACATTTCCTCCTTCACAAGTAGTATGGTATCAGACGTACACACAAATACTTTTATGACCTAGGTATACTGTATAGACAATTTGCAAGACACCTGCAGATAATTCAACAAAATATTACAATCTTGGTGCAAAATTCTTATATCTCTCAAGAATATCATCAACCTTTCCGTTGTGACACATCCAGGCTATTTGTTCAGGAACAGTCCTTATCTCAGTGTTTCTATATACATTAATCAACGGACAATCAAGAATATAATGGGCAAGGGTGTGAGACCTTAACATACCACATAGTTTACACTTCGTGTCATTATCATGAACATCTATCCCATATTCCCAGTAATATTTGTACCCAAGCCTGAGCCGCATGTACACAGAGTCACTCCAAGCATTTCTCCTTTTACCATAAGTGAAATGGGTGTTTTGACTCACATACATGTAGTGTTGCATGGTTTGACTTCTCTCATACATTATCTCTCTCCTCTCCACTCCCGCCTGTGCCTGAATATTTCTGATTTTGCTTCTTATTTGTCTCATTGTGAATTCACATTCAATGTCAACTTGTGGTTTTGATGTGGCACGTTTGGCCAAGTCATCCGCCACCTCGTTGAGCACTATTCCAACATGAGATGGAATCCACATGAATTTCACACTATAACCTTTCAGCTGTATCTCAGTTATTCTTCTCTTACAGTCCTCCACTATAGACATGAAGACTGGGTTTCGACTGTTTAAGGACTCCAGTGCTCCTCGGCTATCGACAAATACAAAAACATTTTTGTCGTCATGACGTACTTCCTCCAAACACGCCAGAATGGCCTGCAGTTCAGCTTGTGTGGATGATATATAATTACTAAGCCGGAGTTCAATTATCCTGTCCACAGTCCCAAACTCCGTATAATCCCTTATTAGGACACCACACCCGGCCCTGCCATCCTCCGCCACCGACCCGTCGCAATATACATGTAAACTGTTGCCTCTTGGTAACCGAGATATCATGCTTCCATACAAACACCGTAATTGTCCCGGTTCATGATGAATCTTTTTCACCTTGAGGGGTACAATTTCGACGTCTATTTTCTGTACTTTCCAGGGAGCAGACATATTACACTGTCGAGAGGGTTTACAGCAGTCAAGTACGTCATATTCCCTGAGGTCATGAGCTAATCCTCTCGTATAGCGTGTCTCCCTCAGTTTCCTGGAAGTGTGTACGTCACTCAAGCAGGTCTGAACGCTCTCAAACAGCTTATCCCCTCCTTTTCTCCGCATGAAACGAATAGATACTCTAGTGTTAATGTCACGGACTCTATCACACACACTCTGTAAATTTAATTCCATTCTCATTATTTCAATCATTGCATTTCTTTGACATCCAAGAATAATCCTCATAGCCTCGTTCTGTATCAGCTCTATTTTTTGAATTCTGCCTTGGCCTGTGTAAGACAATACGGGTGCTGCGTAGTCTATCAGGGATCGAACAGTGCTTATGTATAACATCCGCAAGATAGGTACCCCAACACCTTTACCAGAAAAAGCCAGTGCTTTTAGAGGATGCAGACGGGCTTTACATAAGGTGCTGATATGATTTATTTCAGCATTTTTACTCTCACATGTGTATCCAACATACATGCCCAGATACTTGTACTTCTGTACACGGCTCAGTTCCACACCATTTAGAGTAAGTGTTATATTTCTTCGTTTCCTATACTCGTATTTGGTTTTATCTGCATTTATAACTAAGCCTAACTTGTGACAGGTTGTACCAGAAGGGTGGCCACTATGCTCTTTGGGAATCCTACAAGCTTAGGTGTACAGTTAAGGTGCATACAACATGTAGATATTTATATATACACACATTATATATAATGTGTGTATATAGTGTAATAACACTGCAATTGTATTGTTGGGGAGAAATTTAATGTGTGACCTTGAATGAGTGAGGGAGGCAGCCGCTAGCTGACTGTGTGTAGCGACGACTCTTAGTGCCTGAACTAACTATATCAGCTTAGTTGTACAGTTGTGTTGAACAAAACATCTAGATACAATGGAACCTCTATTAACGAGTTTAATCCGTTCTGGCACCGAGTTCGTTATCTGGAAAACTCGTCTTAAGAAACAAATTTCCCCATTTAAAATAAAGGAAATAAATTTAATCCGTTCCACTCCCAAAAACATCCATACTTGTATGACATTTTTTTATGTAAATATAATACTGCACATGTAATTATAAATGTTTTGTTATACTGTTTTAATGTTTACCTTATGAAGAGTAGTTGCTGGCTTGAGGGAGACGATGGGGAGGTGGGAAGGAGGAGAGGGGTTATGGTGTGGAAGGAGAATCCACCTTTGAGTCAGGCGGATTCTCTCTTCTTGGGAATTTCACCCAAATTTCATTTCAAATGTCACACAAGGATGCGTTAGACCAGCACCAAATAAAAAACTACGTCGATTGCACTCGTGTCAACAACACAATGGTCTTACCACGAAGATACAATACAATGCCCTTCTCCCAAATAGGCTATGTGGCTATTAGAGAAAACGGAAATTTCATGGCAAACATGTTTATACTATCCCCAAGTCGATCGGATAAGAATTAGATTTTATAGAAATATTTGCTCAAATGACACTTGAGCGCGGTGTTTGGGTGCATTCAAGAGAAAAAAGTGTGTCACGTTCAAGCGACATATACCTGCGAAAGTGATAACACTTTCACAAAGTGTTATCACAAAGTGATAAATTAATTAAACATTTTCACACACCGGGTTGTCACTGCTTTATCAGAGCAGCTTTTCCAAGAACGCGTTCACCTTTTCAAACATTCCCAACACTTCCCTGATCTCAGTGGAAGAGGCAACATCCTCCCTTACCTCCTTATTCCCTTACTAATGGTGTAAATTGTTGATGAGGACCTGCCATACTCCCTTGTGAGATCAGTCACACAGACACCACACTCATGCTTTGCTATAATTTCCTTCTTCAAATCCACAGTAATTGTGTCTTCCTCTTGAAAACACTATCTTTAGCAAGCAGCTTCTTTGGCGACATCGTGTGTTACAAATTGTAGTCACAAAACCACTAAAAACACAAAGAAAAGCGCAAATAAATCCAAAGGAATGCTTGTCGTGTGCGATACAACAACAACAACACTGGCGTCGGAGGCGTCCAAGAATTTGCGAGAACCTGCGAGACGCTAGGAAGCACCATGTGGTTTTGCTCGTTAATAGAGGTGAAGCTCGTCAATAGAGACAAATTTGCTGCGAGTGGCTCGCTCGTTACTGGAAATGCTCGTTAATAGAGCCGCTCGTTAATCGAGGTTCCACTGTACTTATATATAACATCTGTATATAGTGAATAAAATAAAAAACAGGATGGTGGGAGGAGAAAGTGGGCGCGTGAGGCATTGTTTAGGGAGTGGCAATGAGTGGCTGGCTGATGTGTGGCGGTCACTCCTCGTTGCTTTTCGACTCTCAATACGAACTTAGTGGTTCGTTATGGTGAAAAAACATGCAGATACTTATATATAACCTGTGTATATAGTGTAATAACAGCAAAACTATTTGTTTATTGTTTTATGAACATAATAATTGAATCACTAATAAGCACACCATACTTTTGAGTATAGCGATGATTCACCCCTTTTATTATATAAATATATCACAATACACACTTTTGAATAATATTACTGCAAAAAAAAACTAAGAAAATATTTGAGACATTGAAATAATTAGGTAATAATATTTTTGTGGCAACCCCCACATGTCAGCTCGGGTGAGGCTGACTGGCTCTGACGACCGCTCTGTCAACGCCCACTTTTTGCCAGACTTCCTCGTTCTATTGCGCCCAAAATATGCCACCTACGATTTTTTTTTATTTTTCCTGTGCTCAGGAAACACAAATTAACATTTTTAGAAGATGAAATTATTTTGTTAGAATTTTGTTTTTTCTTGCGCGCATGTGTAAATCTCCTCAGGACCCCCTTAGCAGCTTAAGGGTTAAAAGCAATTCAGAAGTTAGAAAGGGTAGCATAGGCTCCTCGCACAATGTTCTTAATGTGGTCCTCAGGTGATAGTTTTCTATCTAGAACCACCCATAGATCCCTTTCTTTGTCAGAATTCTTTAAAGATTTCTCATATAATTTATAGGTTGCTGGGGTCTATGTTCTCTAATTCCACATTCCATAACATGGCATTTATTCACATTAAATTCCATTTGCCAAGTGGGGCTCCATATACAGTACTTATTTTATCTAGGTCTTCTTGAAGGGCATGACAATTATCTAGGTTTCTTATCTTCCCCATTATCTTAGCATCATCAACAAACATGTTCATATAATTCTGTATTCAATCTGGTAGATCGTTTATGTAGACAATGAACATTATCAGTGCAAGAACTGAACCGTGTGGTACTCCACTTGAGACATTCCTCCAAATCGATACATTGCCTCTGATTACGGTCCACATTTTTCTATTAGGAAATTCTCCATCCGTGTTAGAAGCTTACCTGTCACCCCTCCAATATGTTCCAGTTTCCAGAACAACCTCTTATGGGGAACTGTCAAAAGCCATTTTTAGGTCCAGATTGATGCAGTCAACCCAACCATCTCTTTCCTGTAAAATCTCTGTGTCTCAATCATAGAAACTGAGTAAATTCGTTACATAGGATCTTCTAGATCGAAAACCATACTGTCTGTCTGATTTTATATCGTTTTTCTCCAGGTGTTCTACCCATTTAATTTTAATTATTTTTTCCAATATTTTGACTATTACACTTGTCAATGATACAGGTCTATAATTGAGGGGGTCTTCCCTGCTGCCATTTTTGTAGATTGGAACTATGTTAGCCTTTTTCCACACATCAGCTACAACTCCTGTACACAGGGATGCCTGAAAAATCAGTTGAAGTGGAATGCTGAGCTCAGGTGCACATTCTCTCAGAATCCATGGTGAATCTCCATCTGGACTAACTGCTTTGTTCTTACTTAGCTCCTTTAGCATTTTTTGACCGACTCCCACTCTCCCTGACCGACTCCCTCCCTCCCTCTTTTCCCTTCCTTCCTGATTCCCTCCCTCCCTCCCTGACCGACTCACTCCCTCCTTCCCTTCCTGACTGACTCACTCCCTCCTTCCCTTCCTGACCGACTCCCTCCCTCCCTACCTTCCTGACCGACTCCCTCCCTTTCCGACCGACTCCCTCCCTCCTTCCCTCTCTGACCTACTCCCTCCCTCCTTACCTTCCTGACCGACTCCCTCCCTCCTTCCCTGACCGACTCCCTCCCTCCTTCCCTGACCGACTCCCTCCTTCCCTGACCGACTCCCTCCCTCCCTTCCCTCCCTCCCTCCCTCCCTCCCTCCCTACCTTCCTGACCGACTCCCTCCCTCCCTTCCTTTCTGACCGACTCCCTCCCTCCTTCCCTTCCTGACCGACTCCCTCCCTCCTTCCCTTCCTGACCGACTCCCTCCTTTCCTGACCGGCTCCCTCCCTACCTTCCTGATCGACTCCCTCCCTCCCTTCCTGACCGACTCCCTCCCTCCCTACCTTCCTGATCGACTCCCTCCCTCCCTTCCTGACCGACTCCCTCCCTCCTTCCCTTCCTGACTGACTCCCTCCCTCCCTGACCGACTCCCTCCCTCTTCCCTGACCGACTCCCTCCCTCCCTTCCCTCCCTCCCTCCCTGACTTACTCCCTCCCTCCTTCCCTCCCTGACCTACTCCCTCCCTCCTTCCCTCCCTGACCAACTCCCTCCCCCCTTCCCTTCCTGACCGACTCCCTCCCTCTTTCCCTCCCTGACCTACTCCCTCCCTCCATCCCTTCCTGACCGACTCCCTCCCTCCTTCCCTCCCTGACCTACTCCCTCCCTCCTTCCCTCCCTGACCGACTCCCTCCTCCCTTCCCTCCCTGACCGACTCCCTCCTCCCTTCCCTCCCTGACCGACTCCCTCCCTCCCTCCCTCCCTTCCTGACCGACTCCCTCCCTCCTTCCCTTCCTGACCGACTCCCTCCCCCCTTCCCTTCCTGACCGACTCCCTCCCTCCCTCCCTGACCGACTCCCTCCCTCCCTGACCGACTCCCTCCCTCCCTCCCTGACCGACTCCCTCCCTCCCTCCCTGACCGACTCCCTCCCTCCCTCCCTGACCGACTCCCTCCCTCCCTCCCTTCCTGACCGACTCCCTCCCTCATTCCCTTCCTGACCGACTCCCTCCCTCCCTCCCTGACCGACTCCCTCCCTCCCTTCCTGACCGACTCCCTCCCTCCCTGACCGACTCCCTCCCTCCCTCCCTGACCGACTCCCTCCCTCCCTGACCGACTCCCTCCCTCCTTCCCTTCCTGACCGACTCCCTCCCTCCCTCCCTGACCGACTCCCTCCCTCCCTCCCTCCCTGACCGACTCCCTCCCTCCCTCTCTCCCTCCCTCCCTCTCTCCCTCCCTGACCGACTCCCTCCCTCCCTCCCTTCCTGATCGACTCCCTCCCTCCTTCCCTTCCTGATCGACTCCCTCCCTCCTTCCCTTCCTGATCGACTCCCTCCCTCCCTCCCTTCCTGATCGACTCCCTCCCTCCCTCCCTTCCTGACCGACTCCCTCCCTCCCTCCCTCCCTTCCTGACCGACTCCCTCCCTCCCTCCCTTCCTGACCGACTCCCTCCCTCCCTCCCTGACCGACTCCCTCCCTCCTTCCCTTCCTGACCGACTCCCTCCCTCCCTCCCTTCCTGACCGACTCCCTCCCTGACCGACTCCCTCCCTCCTTCCCTTCCTGACCGACTCCCTCCCTCCCTCCCTTCCTGACCGACTCCCTCCCTCCCTTCCTGACCGACTCCCTCCCTCCCTCCCTCCCTGACCGACTCCCTCCCTCCCTCCCTGACCGACTCCCTCCCTCCTTCCCTTCCTGATCGACTCCCTCCCTCCCTTCCTGACCAACTCCCTCCCTCCCTTCCTGACCAACTCCCTCCCTCCCTTCCTGACCGACTCCCTCCCTTCCTGACCGACTCCCTCCCTCCCTCCCTCCCTCCCTCCCTCCCTTCCTGACCGACTCCCTCCCTCCCTCCCTTCCTGACCGACTCCCTCCCTCCCTTCCTGACCGACTCCCTCCCTCCCTTCCTGACCGACTCCCTCCCTCCCTTCCTGACCGACTCCCTCCCTCCCTCCCTCCCTGACCGACTCCCTCCCTCCCTTCCTGACCGACTCCCTCCCTCCCTTCCTGACCGACTCCCTCCCTCCCTCCCTCCCTGACCGACTCCCTCCCTCCCTCCCTCCCTTCCTGACCGACTCCCTCCCTCCCTCCCTTCCTGACCGACTCCCTCCCTCCCTACCTTCCTGACCGACTTCCTCCCTCCCTTCCTGACCGACTCCCTCCCTCCTTTCCTCCCTCCCTCCCTCCCTCCCCCCCCTTCCTGACCGACTCCCTCCCTCCCTCCCTCCCCTTCCTGACCGACTCCCTCCCTCCCTCTTTTCCTGACCGACTCCCTCCCTCCCTTCCTGACCGACTCCCTCCCTCTTTTCCTGACCGACTCCCTCCCTCCCTTCCTGACCGACTCCCTCCCTCTCTTCCTGATCGACTCTTTCCTTCCCTTCCTGACCGACTCCCTCCCTTCCTGACCGACTCCCTCCCTCCCTTCCTGACTGACTCCCTCCCTTCCTGACTGACTCCCTCCCTTCCTGACCGACTCCCTCCCTTCCTGACCGACTCCCTCCCTCTCTTCCTGATCGACTCCCTCCTTCTTTTCCTGACCGACTCCCTCCCTCCTTCCCTTCATGACCGACTCCCTCACCGACTCCCTCCCTCACCGACTCCCTCCCTCCCTTCCTGACTGACTCCCTCCCTCCCTTCCTGACTGACTCCCTCCCTCCCTGAGAGGGAGCCACTGGGGCTCGTCCAGGAGGAGTCATTTCATTGCATTCAATGTTGGGATTTTTCACACACTATGGTACTGTATATTGCATCTTTCTGGAAGAGTGTGAAAGAGCTTGGCAGCTGGTCGGAAGAGTCTGCAGGGTCCTGGCACCTGACAGCTGACTAGACAGCGCTTCGGATTCGTAGTCCTGAGGTTCCGGGTTCGATTCCCGGTGGAGGCATAGAAAAATGGGCAAAAAGTTTCTTTCACCTGATGCACCTGTTACCTAGCAGTAAAGAGGTACCTGGGAGGTAGACAGCTGGTACAGGTTGCTTTCTCGGGGTGTGTAACAAAATGGAGGCCTGGTCGAGGACCGGGCCGTGGGGACGCTAAGCCCCGAAATGATGTTAAGATAACCTCCTTGAGGTTACCTTGAGGTGCTTCCGGGGCTTAGCGGCCCGGTCATCGATCAGGCCTCCTGGTTGCTGGACTGATCAACCAGGCTGTTAGACGTGGCTGCTCGCAGCCTGACATATGAGTCACAGCCTGGTTGATCAGGTATCCTTTGGAGGTGTTTGTCAAGTTCGCTCTTGAACACTGTGAGGGGTCGGCCAGTTATGCCCCTTATGTGTAGTGGAAGCGTATTGAACAGTCTCGGGCCTCTGATGTTGATAGAGTTCTCTCTCAGAGTACCTGTTGCACCTCTGCTTTTCAACGGGGGTATTCTGCACATCCTGCCATGCCTCCTGGTCTCATGTAATTACCTAAGTGTAATTACCTAAGTGTAGTTACAGGATGAGAGCTATGCTCGTGGTGTCCCGTCTTCCCAGCACTCTTTGTCATATAACGCTTTGAAACTACTGACGGTCTTGGCCTCCACCACCTTCTCACTTAACTTGTTCCAACCGTCTACCACTCTGTTTGCGAAGGTGAATTTTCTTATATTTCTTCGGCATCTGTGTTTAGCTAGTTTAAATCTATGACCTCTTGTTCTTGAAGTTCCAGGTCTCAGGAAATCTTCCCTGTCGATTTTATCAATTCCCGTTACTATTTTGTATGTAGTGATCATATCACCTCTTTTTCTTCTGTCTTCTAGTTTTGGCATGTTTAATGCTTCCAACCTCTCCTCGTAGCTCTTGCCCTTCAGTTCTGGGAGCCACTTCGTAGCATGTCTTTGCACCTTTTCCAGTTTGTTGATGTGCTTCTTAAGATATGGGCACCACACAACAGCTGCATATTCTAGCTTTGGCCTAACAAAAGTCTTGAACAATTTCTTTAGTATATCGCCATCCATGTATTTAAATTCAATTCTGAAGTTAGAAAGCATCGCATAGGCTCCTTGCACAATATTCTTTATGTGGTCCTCAGGTGATAGTTTTCTATCTAGAACCACCCCTAGATCTCTTTCTTTATCAGAATTCTTTAAAGATTTCTCACATAATATATAGGTTGTATGGGGTCTATGTTCTCCTATTCCACATTCCATAACATGACATTTATTAACATTAAATTCCATTTGCCAGGTGGTGCTCCATATACTTATTTTGTCCAGGTATTCTTGAAGGGCATGACAATCATCTAAATTTCTTATCCTTCCTATTATCTTAGCATCATCAGCAAACATGTTCATATAATTCTGTATACCAACTGGTAGATCATTTATGTACACAATAAACATCACTGGTGCAAGAACTGAACCCTGTGGTACTCCACTTGTGACATTTCTCCATTCCGATACATTGCCTCTGATTACTGCCCTCATTTTTCTATCAGTCAGAAAATTTTTCATCCATGATAGAAGCTTACCTGTCACCCCTCCAATATTTTCCAGTTTCCAGAACAACCTCTTATGTGGAACTCTGTCGAAAGCCTTTTTTAGGTCCAGATAGATGCAGTCAACCCAACCATCTCTTTCCTGTAATATCTCTGTGGCTCGATCATAGAAACTGAGTAAATTCGATACACAGGATCTTCCAGATCGAAAACCATACTGTCTGTCTGATATTATATCATTTCTCTCCAGGTGTTCTACCCATTTAGTTTTGATTAGTTTTTCCAATACTTTCACTATTACACTCGTCAATGATACAGGTCTATAATTGAGGGGGTCTTCCCTGCTGCCACTTTTGTAGATTGGAACTATGTTAGCCTGTTTCCACACGTCTGCTACGATTCCTGTACACAGGGATGCCTGAAAGATCAGGTGAAGTGGAATGCTGAGCTCAGATGCACATTCTCTCAGTGTAACAAGAGAGCAGTACATAGTACATGAACATCATAACAGCATGAACAGGCCACGTGGAGGATGAACAACCCACAGGCGCCAGACAGGCGGCGACAGACAATGTAAAAGTTACACCTCTGTACAAGTTAGCCATAGAGTCAGGTCAACGGTCATCGAATCACAAAGAGGTCAGAGTTGTTGCCGCCATGATAATCTTCAGGGATTAACCCCTAAACATCAAATGTAGAACCCTCATGTTCAGCTGAGGAGCAGCAGTTCATGGGACGGACAGTACAGTGGGCGCAGCCCAGTAGGAAGGTGTGTGTGGACTCGGGGAAGGAACATCATCTCCCGGAAACGGTGGAACAACATACGAGTAAGTACGGCTCTCTTGTACTAAAGCACCTCATTCAGTACCCTTGGCCTCTAGTAGGGGATATAGTTAGGGAGTGTCTTATTTAATTATTTCAAATAAAGTCAGATATTAAGTGTTATTAAATGTGTATTAATGGTTCCTTGCCTAGTGATATTGGGCCTACCGTCCCCTTTGCCCTAGTGACCTAGTGCTCTTAATTATTCAGTACTCCTCCCCCCGTTTCGTCTTCCGTGTTGAGGTGTTTGTATTGGGTGTGTCCCGCCTTATTCTTGTGTACACCATAGTTCCCAAGTGGTCAGGATTATTCGAGTGTCAGGCCAGGATCCTTGTACCGTTCAATTGTTCCCTACACCTGTCCTGGTAGGTTATTCCATCTGCAAGACCTACGAATCTCACTCCGGTCCCCTGTCCGGTAACTCAGGGTGGTGGCAGCGTCACTCGGTAACTCATACGATAGGCTGTGACTACGATTACCTCTATCTTTCTGTCTCACTCTCCCTCACTAGTGTCTCACTCTCCCTCGCCCTCACTCGCTCTCGTTCTCCCTCCCTTGCTCTCGTTCTCGCTCTCTCCTCTCGCTCTGCCTCCCTCTTCCTCTCTCTCTCTGTCCTTCCTCTGTGTACTGGTTTACGTCTTCGTATGACGGCCCGAGTGTTAACATCTTACATGATCGGTATAGCATCTGTTATTACCATAGAAAGAGCGGAGATTGCACGGTTAGCTCAGTGGTAGTAGCGGAGTGCGCGGTCGAGATAGATACAAGGCGAGTTATTACAATCAGGTTTATTACATCAGAACCCATGGTGAAACGCCATCTGGGCCAGCTGCTTTGTTCTTCCCGAGCTCCTTTAGCATATTTTCCACTTCATCTCTAGACACCTCTATCCGCTCTATGTTGTTCTCTGGAATTCTTATTGCGTCTGGTTCTCTGAAGATTTCATTTTGTACAAACACACTTTGGAACTTTTCATTTAATGTTTCACACATTTCCTTTTCATTTTCCGTGAATCTGTTTCCCATTTTCAACCTCTGGATATTATCCTTTACCTGCAATTTGTTGTTTATGAATTTGTAGAATAGGCCTGGTTCTGTTTTACATTTATCTGCTATCCCTTGTTCAAAATTTCTTTCTGCCTCTCTCCTTACTGCTGTATAGTTGTTTCTCGCATCTTTGTATCGCTGGTATGTTTGGGGGTTTGGCCTCTTCCTATACTGATTCCATTTTTGTGTCTTTTGGTCTCTTGCCCTCTCACAATTTCTGTCGAACCAATCCTGTTTTCTGGCCCTGCATCTCTGTTTTGGTATGAATGTTTGTGTGCCTTCCTCGTATAGTTTTAAAAATTTGGCATACATTTCATTTACTTCCCTGCCTAGCAACAATTCTGTCCAATTACACTCATTAAAAAAATTTTGAAGTTCCCCATAGTTGCCTCTCCTTAAATCGAGTTATCAACTGTTTCAATGTCCCCATTTTCTTCTAGATGATATCTTAAAGCATATTTAATGTCTAACAGGACATGATCACTCTTTCCCAAGGGAGGAAGGTACTGGATGTCAAAAATCTCTTCTTCTTTCCTGGTGAATACTAGATCCAGTACTGACGGTACATCTCCTTCCCTCATTCTTGTGGCTTGCTTTATGTGTTGATACAAGAATGTCTCCAGAATGAGGTTCACAAATCTGCATGTGATGTTATTTCTGTGTGCAGATTTGGGACCAGCCCCTCAATTATTTTCCACGTGTAAATTATTATGTATCTCTCCCGCCTGCTCAAGGGAGTACAGATTTAGGCTCTTTAGTCGGTCCCAGTAATTTAGATGTTTTACTGAGTGGATTCTAGCAGTAAAGGATCTCTGCACGCTCTCCAGGTCAGCAATTTCTCCAGCTTTGAAAGGGGCTGTCATTGTGCAGCAGTACTCTACTCTAGAGAGCACAAGTGTTTTGAAAAGTATCATCGGTATAGCATCTCTAGTATGAAAAGTTCTTGTTATCCAACCTGTCATTTTTCTTGCAGTTGTGACGGCTACTTTATTGTGTTCTTTAAAGGTAAGGTCTTCCGACACGAGTACACCCAGATCCTTTACATTGCCTTTTCGTTCTATGTTATGATTTGCCTGAGTTTTGTACGTGGTTTCTGTTTTTATATTTTAAATTTTTCCGTAGCGCATGAGCTGGAACTTATCCTCGTTAAACACCATATTATTTTCTGTAGCCCATAGAAAGACCTGATCTACATCTGATTGGAGGTTTGCCGTGTCCTCTATGTTGCCAACTCTCATGAGAATCCTAGTGTCATCTGCAAAGGATGATACAGTGCTATAGGTTGTGTTCTGGTCTATGTCCGATATGAGGATGAGAAAAAATACTGGAGCAAGCACAGTACCCTGGGGGACTGAGCTCTTCACGGTTGATGGGCTGGATTTTATTTTGTTGACTATTACACATTGGGTTCTGTTATTCAGGAAATTGTAGATCCATCTGCCTATTTTCCCGGTAATTCCTTTTGAACGCATTTTATGTGCAATAACACCATGGTCACATTTATCAAAGGCTTTTGCGAAATCTGCGTAAATTACATCAGCATTTTGTTTGTCTTCCATAGCATCTAATGCCCACAGGCGCAAAAAAAAAAAAAAAAAAAAAAAAAAAAAAAAAAAAAAAAAAAAAAAAAAAATCTTTCGTCTTATAGAAGTGTTCATTTTTGTTTCCTGATCACGGACAAAATAACAAAAAATCGTAGGTGGCATATTTTAGCTGCAATAGGGTAGGGAAGTGTAGCAAAAAAAGGGGTGTTGACAGAGCCTTCGCCAGACGAGGTCTACTCCGCTCGAGCTGTCAGGCGGCAGTAGCCACAAATATATTATTACCTAATTATTTCAATGTCTCTGATTTTTTCTTAGTTTTTTTGCAGTAATATTATTCCATACAGTGAATTGTGGTATATTTATATAATAAAATGTGTGAACCATCGCTGTACTCAAAATTATGATGTGCATATTAGTGATTCAATTATTATGTTCATAAAACAATAAACAAATAGTTTTGCTGTTGTTACACTATATACACAGGTTATGTATAAGTATCTGCATGTTTGTTTACCATAACGAACTACTAAGATGGTCTTGTGAGTCAAAAAGCAACGAGGAGTGACCGCTACACACTGCAACTCCCTCCCTCAACACCACCTCACTCGCCCTCATTCTCCTCTCACAATACTGTTTTTGCATATATTCACTATACACAGACTTTATATATAATATACGTATTTACATGTTTTGTTCACCATAACTGTACATCTAAGCTTGTATGGTGAGTAAAGGCACAAAGACTTAGCTACTCACACACTCAGCTGGTCGGCGGCCGCCCTCAAGGCCAGATGCACTAATATTTCTCCAACAATATTGTTTGTGGTGTTATTACGCTATATACACACATTATATATAAGTATCAACCTGTTTTATTCACCATACCTGTACAAATAAGCTGGTATGGTGCCCAAAGACCATAGTGGCCACCAGTAAACAACATGACAAATCGTGCAGACGAGGTATCTCCCTCACCAAAATGGCGGCTCCCAACCTACTCCTGTCGCTGTTATTACACTCTATACACACGTTATTTATAAGTATCTACATTTGTGTTCACCATAGCGAACCACTAAGCTGGTATGGTGAGTGCAGTCAATAAATGGTGGCCACACAGTCAGAAGACAACGCCACAGCCCTCCCTCCACAGACTTACTCCTCCCTCCATGGAGCACAGCGCTAAATATCACCACAATCCTGCTATAATCAGAATCCTGGTCAGTTTTATCACTGTCAGGGGGCTTCAGTAATACTATCACTGCTAAATAATAGCAGTATCATGTATATTACGCCATTTGTAGGCGATGCTGTGGTCACAAGCTGAACAACGGTGCTGTGAGCTCGTGCTGCGTTCGCCAGCCTTGGTGGCTTGCTCAATACTGACGCTCTAACACCTAAGAATGTTGGCCTGGGTTTTTTTCTAGGTGGCATCTGGCAATTATCGGTTGTGGCTGTACTATAGCTGCCCCTATCCCAGGCGGGGCGTTTAAATTATAGCGCTTGACACGAAATCATATATATATGATGTGTGCGGTTTCGGTTTTGTCACTGATAGGGGAGCCGGTCGGCCGAGCGGACAGCACACTGGACTTGTGATCCTGTGGTCCTGGGTTCGATCCCAGGCGCCGGCGAGAAACAACGGGCAGAGTTTCTTTCACCCTATGCCCCTGTTACCTAGCAGTAAATAGGTACCTGGGTGTTAGTCAGCTGTCACGGGCTGCTTCCTGGGGGTGGAGGCCTGGTCGAGGACCGGGCCGCGGGGACACTAAAGCCCCGAAATCATCTCAAGATAACTCAAGATATCATATATATATGATTTGCGCGGTTTAAGGATTAAAGGTAAGGTCTTCCGACATGAGTACACCCAGATCCTTTACATTGCCTTTTCGTTCTATGTTATGATTTGCCTGAGTTTTGTAAGTGGTTTCCCTTTTATATTTTCACTTTTTCCGTAGTGCATGAGCTGGAACTTATCTTTGTTAAACACCATATTATTTTCTGTAGCCCATAGAAAGACCTGATCTACATCTGATTGAAGGTTTGCCGTGTCCTCTATGTTGCCTACTCTCATGAAGATCCTAGTGTCATCTGCAAAGGATGATACAGTGCTATAGGTTGTGTTCTTGTCTATGTCCGATATGAGGATGAGAAAAGTACTGGAGCAAGCACAGTACCCTGGGGGACTGAGCTCTTCACAGTTGATGGGCTGGATTTTATTTTGTTGACTATTACACATTGGGTTCTATTAGTCAAGAAATTGTAGATCCATCTGCCTATTTTTCCGGTAATTCCTTTTGAACGCATTTTATGTGCAATAACACCATGGTCACATTTATCAAAGGCTTTGCGAAATCTGTGTAAATTACATCAGCATTTTGTTTGTCTTCCATAGCATCTAATGCCCACAGGCAAAAAAAAAAAAAAAAAAAAAAAAAAAAAAATTCTTTCGTCTTATAGAAGTGTTCATTTTTGTTCCCTGATCACAGACAAATACAAAAAAATCGTAGGTGGCATATTTTAGCCGCAATAGGGTAGGGAAGTGTAGCAAAAAAAGGGGTGTTGAGAGCCTTCGCCAGACGAGGTCTACTCCGCTCGAGCTGACAGGCGGCAGTTGCCACAAATATATTATTACCTAATTATTTCAATGTCTCTGATTTTTTTCTTAGTTTTTTGCAGTAATATTATTCATACAGTGAATTGTGGTATATTTATATAATAAAATGTGTGAACCATCGCTGTACTCAAAATAATGATGTGCATATTAGTGATTCAATTATTATGTTCATAAAACAATAAACAAATAGTTTTGCTGTTGTTACACTATATACACAGGTTATGTATAAGTATCTGCATTTTTGTTTACCATAACGAACTACTAAGTTGGTCTTGTGAGTCAAAAAGCAACGAGGAGTGACCGCTACACACTGCAAATCCCTCCCTCACACCACCTCACTCGCCCTCATTCTCCTCTCACAATACTGTTTTTGCATATATTCATATTATACAGACTTTATATATAATATACGTATTTACATGTTTTGTTCACCATAACTGTACATCTAAGCTTGTATGGTGAGTAAAGGCACAAAGACTTAGCTACTCACACACTCAGCTGGTCGGCGGCCGCCCTCAAGGCCAGATGCACTAATATTTCTCCAACAATATTGTTCGTGGTGTTATTACGCTATATACACACATTATATATAAGTATCAACCTGTTTTATTCACCATACCTGTACAAATAAGCTGGTATGGTGCCCAAAGACCATAGTGGCCACCAGTAAACAACATGACAAATCGTGCAGACGAGGTATCTCCCTCACCAAAATGGCGGCTCCCAACCTACTCCTGTCGCTGTTATTACACTCTATACACACGTTATTTATAAGTATCAACATTTGTGTTCACCATAGCGAACCACTAAGCTGGTATGGTGAGTGCAGTCAATAAATGGTGGCCACACAGTCAGAAGACAACGCCACAGCCCTCCCTCCACAGACTTACTCCTCCCCATGGAGCACAGCGCTAAATATCACCACAATCCTGCTATAATCAGAATCCTGGTCAGTTTTACACTGTCAGAGACTTCAGTAATACTATCACTGCTAAATAATAGCAGTATCATATATATTACGCCATTTGTAGGCGTGCTGTGGTCACAAGCTGAACAGCGGTGCTGTGAGCTCGTGCTGCGTTCGCCAGCCTTGGTGGCTTGCTCAATACTGACACTCTAAGACCTAAGAATGTTGGCCTGGGTTTTTTTTCTAGGTGGCATCTGGCAATTATCGGTTGTGGCTGTACTATAGCCCCTATCCCAGGCGGCGGCGGTTTAAATTATAGCGCTTGACACGAAATCATATATATATGATGTGTGCGGTTTCGGTTTTGTCACTGATATCATATATATATGATTTTGCGCGGTTTAAGGATTAAAGGTAAGGTCTTCCGACATGAGTACACCCAGATCCTTAACATTGCCTTTTCGTTCTATGTTATGATTTGCCTGAGTTTTGTAAGTGGTTTCCCTTTTATATTTTTCACTTTTCCGTAGTGCATGAGCTGGAACTTATCTTTGTTGAACACCATATTATTTTCTGTAGCCCATAGAAAGACCTGATCTACATCTGATTGAAGGTTTGCCGTGTCCCTATGTTGCCTACTCTCATGAAGATCCTAGTGTCATCTGCAAAGGATGATACAGTGCTATAGGTTGTGTTCTTGTCTATGTCCGATATGAGGATGAGAAAAAGTACTGGAGCAAGCACAGTACCCTGGGGGACTGAGCTCTTCACAGTTGATGGGCTGGATTTTATTTTGTTGACTATTACACATTGGGTTCTATTAGTCAAGAAATTGTAGATCATCTGCCTATTTTTCCGGTAATTCCTTTTGAACGCATTTTATGTGCAATAACACCATGGTCACATTTATCAAAGGCTTTTGCGAATCTGTGTAAATTACATCAGCGTTTTGTTTGTCTTCCATAGCATCTAATGCCATATCATAGTGGTCCAGCAACTGCGACAGGCAGAGTGCCCTTGTGGGGTTTTCTTTTTTGCTTTCACGACTGCATGCGTACGTCGCCAATGTACATGTGGCAGACGCTTCACGAAACTGTCGGAATTAGCAGAATAGAAAATACGAGAGCAACCATACAGGGCCTGGGAGCAAAGTCGAGTTAGAGTCCTTGAGGGTCTCTTCTCAGACTAGCCTCACCTGGTCCTGCTCCACGTTGATCGTTGGAATCTCCTCAATGATTTAACACTTTAAGGGACTCCTAGGGTCCTCATCACATTTATAGTTTAGTGAATATAGGCAACTCGGTGTTGAAGACACCTAGAGCTGGAGGCTTGAGTAATGTTGGCAGTATTCAGAAGTGGTTCACCGGAAACACCGCATAAAGTTTAACAGTAGTTTATATACTAACTTAACCACTAATACAAAGGGTGCTTGATTTACTGTAGATTGGCGTCAGAAAGGCTATGGTTGCATTAGCGAGACTCTTGACGTCTGGCTAATCGACTCGGATCCACTCGTGGAGTTACCTAACTTAACACAATTGACAGCCAATCATTACACGGCAACCTAACTGCCGTATGCAAAGGGATCACAAGAGTTCCAACCGGATACTCGGTAATGATGATATGCAATAAATCACAAATACACTGTCAATGGGACAGGCATAACATGCACCATAATAATCACACAATACTAAATGTGTGGTGTATGTGAAGCTCACATTCAAGAGACGAGCGAAATGTCGTGATACACACACAGATAACACGCACATACCGTCGATTCACCTATAACCTGTGACAGGTATAAGAAGGTGAGAACTGTGGTTGATACCTCAGATCAACACAGACACAATGAAACAATGACAAGATCTTGTACTTACAGATAAGGTATCTCTCTTTACTCACTCCCTCAGGCACATTTATACAAGCACTCATAGGTGGCCTGATAGCTGGTTTCGCTCGTAGACACGGAGGGTACTCGCAGTAGGGTGTTGCTGTATGCTTAACAGACAGACACACGCACACACACTGGCACTGGCGGTGAGTAAGGTGGTGACGTCATGTAATACAGTGAGGGCGGTGGCGGGCGCCTCAAGGTACTGAGGTACAAGCTACACGCTCTGGACTGAGTGGCGGCTGTGGTACCATGTAGGTACACTTGTGGAAAAGTCACACACAGGTTACTTAGGCAGCGGCAATGCCTTAGTTCACTCTAGGTCACTCAAACGATCTTTGTCACCAGGGGTTACCTGATACCAGTCTGTTTCGCTCTGGTGATTTTGTCACTATAGGCTTCTGAACAATATATTCACAATCATGATGCTGGGCGAGTGTGGGTATATCGAAAAGACACTGAGTTAACTTGACGGTGAGGAATGGATGGTGTTCAGTCTATTGGCCGATAGACAGAACAGGACACGTCCTTTGTGTAAGGGCTCCCTCGCGTGAATGCTTTTTCCTCAGAGCATATTGTGGCACACAACACAAAGAGTTACAATTTGACCAATAGCATTGCAGCAATTAGCGGGAACAATCATATTGACTGTTCGATGATCAGTAGGAGAGGTGACGTCATGAACATGTCACGACCACATCATAGCTGTTACTCTCCATCGCGCCGGTTGACCCCAGAGGTCAGATGGTTGCTGGCGTCTCCCCTCTGTCTCTCACGCTGGCCCCAGCCAATGTACTCACAGACCCTTGGTAGCAAGTATGCTTAACTTCCCTGTATCTACTTCCTGCCTGGACATACAGCGGCCTCCGTATTATGAAAGTCTTCCTGGTTAAGTGGGCATTCTGGAGATACCCAACTCTCTCTTCCACCCCAAATCCAGGAGGGCACCCCCCCTCCCCCCCCACCACAACCACCACCACCTAATGGAACAGTGAAAATAACCCGCAACTGCCAGCCAATACCAACGCCTTCTCACAAAGTTTTTTTTTTTTATACGAATGAGATAATAAAATGTATGATTTTAATGATGACACTAAATTAATGTATTGTTTGTTTGAGCATCATGAACAACATTGCATATTATATGCATGATGTAAATTATGTATTTTTTGAATGATTGAATTGTAGGCACATTAAGCGGATTCGAGATTTGATATATCCAGAAAAGGTGATTTCTGTTCAGTTTTAAAATGTTAACGCTAAAGGACTGGTAAAACGACTCGATGTTTGTCATTTTTAAAATAAACACTAAAACAAGGCCCTTAACATATATAATGTTTGAATATAAATTGAAATGCATATATAATACAAAGGGGAGTGGCTGACTGCCTGCCTGCCTGCCTTGCCTAGCCTTACCTTGCCTCGTCTTGCCTGTCATTGCCTTGCCTTGCCCTGCCCTGCCTTGGCTGCAGATGGCTGGCTGGCTGGCTGGCTGGCTGGCCGGCCGGCCGTAAATACTCTTAACACCACCACACCACACCACACCACGCCACACCACACCACACCACACCATCACTCATCACCCACCACCAGCCCAGTCTCCCAGCCCTTTCTTATATACCCGAGCAGGCCCTTTAAATTATTTGAATTGTTGCACTGTGGCCAATGGCACGATCGCTGCTGCTCAAACATATTCTGGTTCACAAGTATTTAAATATATTATATTATATTTATTATATTATATATATATATATATTATATATATATATATATTATAATATATATATATATATATATATATATAATAATATATGTTTCATTGAATATGACCGCATATTCTGTATTATTATTTTCTGGTTTAGGGCTTCATCCCTCTAACTATTTTCTTAGCATCAGGGCTTAATTGAAATAGGAGTTCTCCAAAACTCATTTTCGTACTTTTAGGTGAAGAAAAGAAGTGATTTACTATAGAGTGTATTACACTTATTTGTATAATTTGCACGACGTTTCGAACTCCATGGTTCATTCTCAAGTGAACACATCTTACAATACTAGTTGATTTTATACCGCATTAGGTCAGGTGATAATACAATGAAGGTGAAAACATGGGGGATACATAAGGGATAAATGTGAGGTGAAACATAGAGGCTACAGAAGGCTTATTGGCCCATACGAGGCATCTCCTATCTAAACACAAAGATTAATCCAGTGTAATTGGCCTGTTATGTTGGACATTGTCTTCTGTGTTGGCATCGATATGTTCTTGTCTTGTCCTTACTCTCAGGGGGTAGAGTAAATAGTTCCGTGATTTGGGTGTTCAGGTAGGTCGCTCTATTCTTATGTGAATTGCCTCAAGAATTTGTAATCTTCTTGAATCTTGGGTTTTGTCTATTATGCAAGTATTCTTGTTCAACATTTCTCTTGTTAGAGTAATGTCATGGGCTTGTCTCATGTGATTCCTAGGGCACCAGATTGAAGATGGCATGTCAAACGCCTCGTCAGCTTGGTCGACGTCATACCTATGTACTTACATTGAAGGTTACATCCTTCGTGGGGGCAAGTGTACATGTATACAACGC
>NC_091178.1:42538513-42551013 GCF_040958095.1 Procambarus clarkii | reverse complement strand
CTATCAGACAAACAAATCGATAGACTACTCACTCATCATGAACAACACATTGATTTTCTCCTACACACTCTCAGACTACCACGAAACAATCATGACCTCTTCTCTACCATCCATGATCCTCTTCCTAACTCTGTATTTCGTTAAACTTTAGCTCTCAACACCCAGCATCCACTATCATTACATATTCAGCTCTCAACAACCAGCACAAACAATCCGTAAAAAAGTTCAGCCCTGACGCTCTTGAGCCAATCACTGTGATGTTGTGAGTTTGTGATGTCCCGATGTTGTCACTGAAAACACCCGACTGAGTCCCTGCCTCGAAAGCCGCAACCTAACGACACGCAGCTGGGTTTAGCCCTGGCACTTTTTCTCTTACAAATCTTCTTCCTCTCACCCCCCCTTATCTTCTTCTGTCCCCACTTCCAAGCTCGCCCCTATGGGCATCTTCTCCTGTATTATTCTGATTCTGATTCTCATTCGTTTCATTGGCAACGGAAGCAGAGCACGTCGCGCTCGCAGTGAGATCTAGGCGATACGCTGTTTGAGCGCCCCCGCACCTGCAACCACCTGCCTCTGCATTATTGCAGTTACATGGGACCACCGTTTTGAGGCATCTGACATCACAACCACCACAGTGATCCAACAGCATCGATTTAACAACAGCCAGAGATGCAGAGCGCTAGTAGCACCTGTTGCTAACTTGCAAGGTCAGGGCCGCTTGGTCGGCCCAGACGAGCATACTCTCGTGGTAACCCTACCTGGGGCCACATCCTTATCACAGCCATCTTCCATCCAAGGCAACACCCAGGCAAACTGGCACACACCTCTTTTTCAGGCAACGACGGCTCTTCCTCTCGGCGTGTTCACGGTTTATGTTACAGCTCTATCAGTGATATAACGTGCAAAGATACATTACCCTAGTGGGCCAACCCGTACTGCCACCCTGAATAAAACCAGGGACAGCTGGATGGCCTAACTTACGTAATGTGTATTGCCGTGTATAGCACTCTTTCTCTCCTCTGCTAAACATTTCTTCCTCTTCAGGCCGGGACCTACCCCCTGTGCGGTGAAAGTGCAGTGGGGTATTCGTCCTTTCCTCCCAGGTGGGGTCACAGCACGTGCTTGCGCCCTGTGTCTCCCTGCCTGGCTTGTTTGCTATGCCGATCCACTGCTAGAACCTCGTGATAGTGCGAGTCAACTAGCAGTGGGGGTTGCCCTTGAGTAACACCTTCAGGACTCACGAATACTTTGTATTTGTGCCGAACCGGGTTCAATTAGCCTGCTAGGAACCCGGAATTACGCCTCTGACAACCGAGCTCCAACCCACAGCTCACGAGCACACTGACCCCCCCACTGAGCTAATGGAATCGCAGTGATTGGCACAAGACACGGGACTGTCAGTAGACAGTGAGTCACAATGGCTCACTGTCTACGGATGACCTACACTGGGAATACACCCATAGACACAGTTGACTGCATCACTACCTTTTACAATGCCACTGGCACACCAGCCACTAACCATATAAAACATGCCAACACAAACACCATCAAATTTCTCATTGCCTCTGAAGACGACCTTTTTGCCTGTTTCAAGGAACCTTTTCAGAAAACTCACACAAGCTTCACTTACTCCTGTTCTCACTATTGAACAAAAAACTAAATGCTCTGTACTTGTAAGAAATGTCGACAGCTCTGTCCTTTCAGCACCTACTACTATCAATCTCTCTCAAGACATCTCTCACAGGAATGCTATTACTGTAATGGAGATATACCCAGTGCCCAATACAAAACACCTCAAGATCCAATGTTCCTCCCCTACAGAAGCTCAAAAACTCTTGCACCATGGAATTAAAATCCTCCACACCAGCACTCCTCCCTATCTCATTAGTCCAGTTGACTATCTTCCTTTGCTGCAATGCTTTAAATGCTACAAATACAGTCATGAAACCCGGAAATGTAAAAGCCCACAAATTTGTTCAAAATGTTCTGCAGAAGGCCATTTTTACACTCAGTGCTCTGCCAACACTTTAAAATGCATCAATTGCCAAGGAGGTCATTCAGCAGTTGACAAATCTTGCCCTTTGAGAAAGCAAACCCTAAAATCTCTTCGCAATAACCAACCTCGCACTCAAGCACACCCTCATTCCTCTTCTTCAACCTCCCATAACCTATCTCATCACCAAACAGCATCAGCCACCTCAATGTCCTATGCCAGTGTCCTTAATGCTTCACCTCACCAGCAACATCATCATAATACTGCACAACAAACTCAGTCCTCTCCACCTCTCTTCCCTCACCCACCACCTCCACCTTATTCTCCTCTTCAGAACCTTGCATATGAACGAGTCACTGCCTGTGTACAAGCTGCTTACTTGAAGGCCAAGGACGATGGCCGTGACTTTGCTGACTATCTTCCAATCTTTCTCACTCATAACGGCCTTCCTAGTATCTCTGTTCCTCCTACTCAACTATTGCGCTCTGCTCCATTCTCGCCTACAGTCCTCACTCCACAAAACACCATGACTTCAGCTGAAGAAAATACTACAGTTCCCCCACAATCTCCTACCAACCCACTCCTGACTGCTACAGAAAACGGTGCCACTGACCAAACAGCACATCCTGGACTATCCCAAACTGAAGCATCCATGTCAAAGGCACTTTCAACCTCTTCTCCCAACATTGTCCTCTCCACTTCCAATCTGACTACTAACACTACAACCTCTGATACCTCTCACCCGGTCCCTGTCAACAAGCCTTCTGTCTCCCTCCATCCCCCAACAACTTCAGTCATTTCTTCTGTAACTCATCTTGTCTCGTCCCGAGCCCGTTCAGCAACCCGTTGTCTTACTCCCACCTCCCGCTGTAAATATCCTACAATTCCTACCACCATCCTCCAAGATGCACCCTCCTCAATAACTGCCCAACTCATTGAATCACGCAACCCTCATGCTCTTGTACATGCACAAAACCCCACCAGCACCCCATCAAAACCTAAAAATTCATAAAGATCATACAGTTTAATGTGCGGGCATATTTCAACATTAGACACATGGTGTCAGATTTTATTGAGATCGAGAGACCTGATGTGCTATTATTAAATAGCACATACATCACGAACTCATATAAAATCAAACATTATGGCTACACCTCTTACCAGTCACCAGATGAAGCACATGAAGGAGTTGCAATACTCATCCGTTCTTCATACAAACACGAACTCTTACACACTCATTGGCTTCACAAACATTTCCTAGCCATTAAAGTTCATACACAAATGGGGTCTCTCATCATCTGCACAACCTACACCCGTCCTAACACCGACATTCCCATGCAAGATTTCATAACTCTCTTCAACAACTCTCACTTGCCTGTTTTTCTGCTTGCAGACCTCAATGCACAACACCCTACATTCCACCACAATACCACAAATCAGCATGGCAGACAGCTTCACCAAATATACACCCAAAAACATCTATTCTTTCTTGGCCCTGATTTCCCCACTTGTTTCACACATACAGGTTCTGGCCGGCCTGATCTCATATTCACCAACAGACACGGCAGCAACTTGCAACACTTCATTTCACCAGGGCCCATTACGGGCTCTGATCATATTCCCTTAATTCTCACAGTCTCCACAAATCCTATTCTCATCCCCAGCACTCCTCAATTCTCATACCATAGGGCAAACTGGGACATGTTCAAACAACACATTGATGACACTGATCTCACTTATGAATACAATGACAAACATCACACTGACATCGACACACAAGCACGCAACATACAAGACACCATCATTCATGCAGCAAACATCTCCATTCCTAAAACAGCACACAAACCACATTTCACTTTCACCCCCTCCATTCGCTCCAAACGCCTCTTAGCTTGCTATCACACTAGATTCTTACAAAACATACATCGTCATGGACAAATACTATGGGACCTAACAGCATTAAAAAACCATATCCTTAACAGCCTAGATGAAGATCACACAAAACATTGGAAACACCTTATAGAACAAGCAGAACAATACAGAAAACTGACACCTCAAGAATTCTGGAAACGAATCAAACGATTACAAGGATCAACTCACACACCGTTTAAATACCTTCTACATAATAACAACAAAATCACTGATCCTGAAGCAGTTCTCAACATTTTTAAACACCACTGGGAACAAATCTTTCACCCACATCCTCCTGAACCATTTGCACGCCCCAACATTGAAATAGTCGAAGACTGGATACACCAAAATAGACAAGCAACTACACCAGACGACCTCATTCACCTTGAAAATCTCAATTCAAACACTGAACTACAGACTCCCCTAACTCTAGCTGATGTCAAGACAGCTCTCATGGGCACTCGTCGTAGAGCCCCTGGTGCGTCTGGCATTGGACATATCCTTCTTAGACAACTCCCTGCTTCTATCATTACTGCTATCACTAACCTATTCAACGCCTCCCTTGCCTCTGGATACTTTCCACTCAACTTTAAGTCTGCCACAGCCGTTCTTATTCCAAAACCTGGGAAACCCCACACTGACCCAAAGAACTATAGACCCATCAGCCTTCTAGAGACACTTGGCAAAGTCTTTGAAAGGCTGATCAACCAGAGACTTAGAACCCACCTTGAACACAATGACTTACTCACTAACAAACAGTTTGGATTTCGGCCTCACCGGTCCACTCACGACGCCTTAAACATCATGACTAACTACCTCAGTATCAATCAGCACCAAAGACTTAAGACTGCACTCATCACTAAGGACGTTGAGAAGGCCTTTGACACTGTTTGGCATGACGGCTTAAAATTCAAACTATGCAACAACTTTAATCTTCCTCTTATCACCACCAAACTTCTTTCGAACTACTTAGACAATAGGACAATGAGAATTAAGTTCCTCCAACAACACTCTGACTACTTCAACTTACACGCCGGTGTTCCCCAAGGTTCTGTTCTTGCCCCAACACTCTACATCCTATACATAAACGACATTCCTGACCCTGTTCATCACACTTCATTAACCATATGTTATGCTGATGATGTCTCTCACCTTGTCACCAGCAACACCATTGATACACTAACAAACAGAGCACAAACAGAACTTGATGTTGTCACTGAGTGGGAGTACAAATGGCGTATAAAAACCAACTCCAGCAAATCTAAAATCACCTACTTTTTCTGTAAAAGAACTATTCGCCCAATTCCTCTCAAACTCTATTCATACACTCAAAATCCTACTTATATCTCTGTATCTCCCTCCTCCACAGTCCTGGGACTCACATTTGATCGACAACTACTCTTTCACACACACATAACACAGAAACATGCAATAGCTCTTCAAGCCATGAAGAAACTATACAGACTTAGATTTGCAAAACCTGACACAAAAATGCACCTTTACAAAGCACTTATTAGACCTCTCCTAACATACGCTCCACTAGCTCTTTCTCTATCTGCACGCACTAACAAAATAAAACTTCAAAGAATACAGAACAGAGCACTAAGATGGGTACTCAACACCCGATGGCAAGAGTTAAATACCAGTCAAAGTCTCCATGAAAGTACTAACATTCCTGCCCTAAATACCTACTGGAAAACTCTATCAGACAAACAAATCGATAGACTACTCACTCATCATGAACAACACATTGATTTTCTCCTACACACTCTCAGACTACCACGAAACAATCATGACCTCTTCTCTACCATCCATGATCCTCTTCCTAACTCTGTATTTCGTTAAACTTTAGCTCTCAACACCCAGCATCCACTATCATTACATATTCAGCTCTCAACAACCAGCACAAACAATCCGTAAAAAAGTTCAGCCCTGACGCTCTTGAGCCAATCACTGTGATGTTGTGAGTTTGTGATGTCCCGATGTTGTCACTGAAAACACCCGACTGAGTCCCTGCCTCGAAAGCCGCAACCTAACGACACGCAGCTGGGTTTAGCCCTGGCACTTTTTCTCTTACAAATCTTCTTCCTCTCACCCCCCCTTATCTTCTTCTGTCCCCACTTCCAAGCTCGCCCCTATGGGCATCTTCTCCTGTATTATTCTGATTCTGATTCTGATTCCGAAATTTGTGATAAGGATGTGGCCCCAGGTAGGGTTACCACGAGAGTATGCTCGTCTGGGCCGACCAAGCGGCCCTGACCTTGCAAGTTAGCAACAGGTGCTACTAGCGCTCTGCATCTCTGGCTGTTGTTGAATCCATGCTGTTGGATCACTGTGGTGGTTGTGATGTCAGATGCCTCAAAACGGTGGTCCCATGTAACTGCAATAATGCAGAGGCAGGTGGTTGCAGGTGCGGGGGCGCTCAAACAGCGTATCGCCTAGATCTCACTGCGAGCGCGACGTGAGTAGTGTAAAGTACGACTAGAACCGCGCGCACCAGCTGCCAGCTGGTACTCCATGGAGTGCCAGCCGACAGGTGGAGCGCAGGTGTCTAGTCGCACAGGTTTTTGGGGGAATTTCCCGGAAGTTTTGGCGTGTTTCGGACGCGTGTGAGCGTGTTGTGTTTGGGTATGTGGTCATGAAAGAGGGGAGGTCATGTTGATGAGTGCCAGGTGGTGCGCGGGTGTCTAGTCACAGGGGTTTGGGAATTTCCCGGAAGTTTGGCGCGTGGCGGACTTGAGTGGCGGGCGAGCAGGTGCGGTCCCCGCGCGCTCTAGTCCTCGGGGGTTAAGGTAAGTGGTCAGGAACGATTGGAGATCTTGTTGTGTGAGAGTAAGTGGTGGAGTAAGAGGAAGGAGTGAAATGAATATGTGTGTGTTTAGCAAGTGATAGAGTAAGAAAATAGAAGGAAGATTGAGGAAGGAGTAAAAGAGTTGATCGTGAGTTAGTGTGTAGATGAGAGGAGAAGGCAGCACGGTCTGTTATGTTGTTTTGGGTGTGGGTTGGATGGAGCTTCCCCTTCGTCTGGAGAGAGTGCTCTGAGCCATTACGTGGTTAGACAAACCATTAGCCCCCTACAGGAAGTCGCAAGTGTTGAGGGGTGAGAGAGCACTCTCCTGCAGAAGTTGGCCATTCCCTTGGGTCATTTGTCTTCAGAGTGTTGATGTTCGTCCCACGGCGACTCCCCATACACTGCGGATTTCCGGTAAGGAGGCGCGAGATACTTACGACAGACCTACACCTGTCAGCCATCAATCAATCACTCCCCACCCCTCATCCCCACCCGCCCCCCCCCCCCATACCATCAACCATTGTTCCGTGCATTCTCTTTTAGTATGTGTAAGCTATATCGCAACGTGATCAACATGGTGAGAGCAATAACGAGGGAAAAGTAAACACAATTATATAAATTTATTCCGCGACGGGGTAAGCGTACTGGTCGCAGGTGGAGCCCGACTGATCAACTTTCCAACTAGTCCGGGTATTTCCTCCCCGACACCGAAGTGGTGGGACGTCCATTACCATTGCGTTTCGCCAGGGTCCGCGATGGCGGGTGCCACGCGTCGCTCTGTCTCTGTCTCTGTCTCTGTCTCTGTCTCTGTTTATCTCTGTCTCTCTGTCGGTCTGTCTCTGTATGTCTGTCTCTGTCTCTGTCTCTGTCTCTCTCTCTCTCTCTGTCTATCTCTGTCTCTCTGACGGTCTGTCTCTGTATGTCTGTCTCTGTCTCTGTCTCTCTCTCTCTCTCTCTCTCTGTCCATCTCTGTCTCTCTGTCGGTCTGTCTCTGGCTCTTTCTCTCTCTCTCTCTCTCTCTCTCTCTCTCTCTCTCTCTCTCTCTCTCTCTCTCTCTCTCTCTCTCTCTCTCTCTCTCTCTCTCTCTCTCTCTCTCTCTCTCTCTCTCTCTCCTCTCTCACTCTCTCACCCTCTCTAAAGTCCACCACACAGCACTTCACTTAGTAAATTCAGTCAAAGTCAGTAGGTTGGCGTTTACTAAAAGAGAGAAACATTTCACATCGTCACGGAGACGCGATCTATACCTACAAATTGTTTCTTGTTAACTGTGATCACAACATCGGCCGGCCGGCCCAAATAAATATCATTGAATGTATGCATGTTTATCAAGTCATAAGCTGGTCTTCAATCTTATTATTATAACAATCATAATTTGCTGTTCTCTCTCTCTCTCTCTCTCGCTCTACCTCTCTGTCTCTCTCTCTCTGTCCTCTCTGTCTCTCTGTCTCTCTGTCTCTCTGTCTCTCTGTCTCTCTCTCTCTCTCTCTCTCTCTCTCTCTCTCTCTCTCTCTCTCTCTCTCTCTCTCTCTCTCTCTCTCCTCTCTCTCTCTCTCTCTCTCTGTCTCTCTCTCTCTCTGTCTGTCTGTCTGTCTGTCTGTCTCTCTCTCTCTCTCTCTCTCTCTCTCTCTCTCTCTCTCTCTCTCTCTCTCTCTCTCTCTCTCTCTCTCTCTCTCTCTCTCCTCTCTCTCTCTCTCTCTCTCTCTCTCTCTCCAGATCATTTAGTAGTTGGGAAAGTAACATCATTTCCTTTCTCCTGCTGCCGCTGTTCACGTATCTTTCTCCATCAAGGCTGTCTCTCTTAAGACCTACGTCATCCAATGTAAACACCAATCGATGAGAATAAGACCGGTGAGTCGATAGTGAAATAGGTCTGGGTTAAGTCTGTTTTTCAGTTCTTGTATCACACTCAATGTAGCGTAATGGGAAACCAGTCTTTCTACTGCCTACATAAATAGCGTTTGAAAATGTATGCAAGTCTAGACAAACTCCTATAGCCCTTACATTCTAACACAAATAAAATATTAGCACACGATTGCATCGCATTATATCATCATTAAGTAACGTAGAGATCAACTTTCTGGCTGTTGTCCGAATATCATTATTGAAATGTGAACTCATTTAGCCAAACACAATATCTCCATTACATCTCTTAGCATATGAATATTATGGTATACCAGTTTTAACCCTGTATAACACAATGTAACGTAACGTAACGTACCACAAATCAACTTTCTACAGACCAAATATCGTTTTAAATGAAAGTATGTCATAGTCCATCTTCATTACATCTCTCACCATATAAAATATTGGCGTCTACCCCTTTTAGCCCTCTGTAACACAATGTAACGCAACGTAACGTAACGCAAATCAACTTTTGCAGACCAAAATGTCATTTTGAAACGGAAAGTGTGGGATTAGTCCTTATTCATTACATCTCTCACCATATAAAATATTGACCTCTACCCCTTTTAGCCCTCTGTATCACAATGTAACGCAACGTAACGTAACGCAAATCAACTTTTTGCAGTCCAAAATGTCATTTTGAAACGGAAAGTGCGGGTTAGACCATCTCCATTACATCTCTTACCATATAAATAATTGATGGCTACCCTTTTAGCCCTCTGTAACACAATGTAACACAACGTAACGTATCGCAAATCGACTTTTTGCAATCCAAAATGTCATTTTTAAATGAAAGTATGACTTAGTCCATCTTCATTACATTTCTAACCATATAAAATATTGGCGTCTACCCCTTTTAGCCCTCTGTAACACAATGTAACGCAACGTAGCATAACGCAAATCAACTTTTTGCAGTCCAAATGTCATTTTGAAACGGAAAGTGAGGGTTAGACCATCTCCATTACATCTCTTACCATATAAATAATTGATGGCTACCCATTTCAGCCCTCTGTAACACAATGTAACACAACGTAACGTATCGCAAATCAACTTTTTGCAGTCCAAAAATGTCATTTTTAAATGAAAGTATGACTTAGTCCATCTTCATTACATCTCTAACCATATAAAATATTGGCGTCTACCCCTTTTAACCCTCTGTAACACAATGTAACGCAACGTAGCATAACGCAAATCAACTTTTGCAGACCAAATGTCATTTTGAAACGGAAAGTGTGGGATTAGTCCTTATTCATTACATCTCTCACCATATAAAATATTAACCTCTACCCCTTTTAGCCCTCTGTAACACAATGTAACGCAACGTAACGTAACGCAAATCAACTTTTTGCAGTCCAAAATGTCATTTTGAAACGGAAAGTGAGGGTTAGACCATCTCCATTACATCTCTTACCATATAAATAATTGATGGCTACGCCTTTTAGCCCTCTGTAACACAATGTAACACAACGTAACGTATCGCAAATCGACTTTTGCAATCCAAAATGTCATTTTAAATGAAAGTATGACTTAGTCCATCTTCATTACATCTCTAACCATATAAAATATTGGCGTCTACCCCTTTTAACCCTCTGTAACACAATGTAACGCAACGTAGCATAACGCAAATCAACTTTTTGCAGTCCAAATGTCATTTTGAAACGGAAAGTGAGGGTTAGCCCATTTCCATTACATCTCTACCATATAATTAATTGGTGACTACCCCTTTTAGCCCTCTGTAACACAATGTAACTCACCGTAACGTATCGCAATCAACTTTTTTGCAGTCCAAAATGTCATTTTTAAATGAAAGTATGACTTAGCGCATCTCTTACCATATAATATTGTCCTCTACCAGTTTTAGCCCTCTAACACAATGTAACGTAACGCAAATCAACTTTTACAGCCCAAAATGACATTTTAAATAAAGTAGGACTTACTCCATCTCCATTACATCTCCTTCCATAAGAATATTACAGTCTACAAGTTTTAGCCCTCTGTAACACAATGTAACGTAACGGGGAAAATCATCTTTGTCGGATGAGCAAATAACATTATTGAAAATGACATCCGTGTTTAGCCATTACATCCAAACACAAGAAAAATATTACCGTTTTTCTTGAGAAACTTATATGTGGAGATCATATCTCCAGAGTCCACACAATAAGCCACACATCACACATCTTCTGTTTTCAAATCGCAGCTCGCATCTAATTTAATGTTATTTTTTTTTTTTTTGCAGAAACTATGTTTTTGAGATTATGCTCAATGTCGGCAATTACTATTCGTATCATCAAACTCCTTTCAGTCAACAAAATTCACATTTCATATCGCGTGTGTAGATTAGAGAGAGAAGGCAAACATAGCGTGCAGCTAGTCAAAACTTATCATAACAGATATGATTTCACAGAGTTTTTCAACCTTTGCAGTTTTTTTTTCATTGTTATCTCTTCACTCGTGCTAAGTGAGTCAGACAAAAAATGTGACATTTCATTTCATTATTAACCATGCAATATGCTATTAGCTAGGTAGTCAAAACATATAACAAGCGTTATTTCACAGGAATTTTTTCTAGCAAATATGCTTCCTTTAAACAGTTCAACACATCAAACACCAGCAGTCTGCGAAATTCCCTTTAGTCAATAATCATCCTTTACAGTATTTCTTGACTAGAATAGCACTCCAAAACATAAGTGGTCATTTTTATTCTCACTGTCGCACTATAGTCAATAATTTGTTTCGCAGAGTGACAAGTTATGCATAGTGACGAGATTTCATGGTGTGCATAGTTTAAGAGAGTTCACACTGTATTAATTACGGTCATGGATATCTTATGTTATGTTTATGAAGACCATCTCTTCTTATTTTTTTATCATTTTCACGCCCCACAGCTTTACAGTCTTCTCATATTCTTTTTCAAATAAAGTTTGTTTACTGTTTTCCAGTAGATCGGCCTCACATTACATATATTAATCAATTTTCAAATTCAGTTCAGTTTCTTTTCAATATCGCAGCTTTGTTGCTTCCACAGCCCGTATCTAGTTCAAGACCTCTTATTATCAATGTCATTAATACGGTTATCATCAACCACGTATTGGATGTCTCTGTCATTCAGTCATCAACGTAGTATGTGTTTAATGAACGTGAGAATCACTTCATGTGCACTCATTTTAGTTTAGTTTAAAGTTTTACATCTTGAATTAATACCGCTATTGGATAGCTCAGACATTCAGTTAACATCTCAGTAAGTGAAAATCTTTTCATGTGAGCTCATTTTTAGTTTAGGATAAGGTTTTTCCATCGTGAAATGCTATTATCAGTAACCAGGTATTGGATGACACTACCATTCAGTTTACATCTCAGTAACTGTTTACTGAACATTGTTATCCATCCATGCAACCTCATTTTTAGTTTTAAGTTTCTACATCGTAAAAATAAAATATTACTATCACCAGCCGTGTATCGGATAGCTCAACCATTCAGTTAACATCTCAGTAAGTGAAAATCTTTTCATGTGAGCTCATTTTTAGTTTAGGATAAGGTTTTCCATCGTGAAATGCTATTATCACTAGCCAGGTATTGGGTGGGTGGACCATCCAGTTTACATCTCAGTAACAGTTTACTGAACATAGATATCCCTCCATGGGACCTCATTTTTAGTTTAAGTTTCTCCATCGTAAATAAAATAAAATATTACTATCACAATCCTTGTATTGGCCTGCTCCGGCATTCAGTTTACATCTCAGTAAGTGTTTACTGAATGCAAAATCGCTACATGTGTGGTCATAAGGTTTTCTCATCGTGAAATGCTATTATCAGTAACCACTCCACGGCGACTGTCGATGTTTTGATCACAGTTAACAAGAACAATTTGTAGGTATAGCTCGCGTCTCCGTGACGATGTGA